>NW_020665277.1:567759-747647 GCF_002925995.2 Terrapene triunguis
GTTTGGGGGGGGGGGGTTGCTCTGTGACTTTGTGGCGGGGGAGGGCAGTTACAGATCTTATGCAGCGGTCCTTATCCTGGCTCACAGATCCACGCAGCAGGGGATCTGTAACCCTACCCCCCCTGCCAGAAAGTCACATAGCCGACACATACACACAGTCCCCCCCAGGAGTGCTGGCAGGCTCCATTGAAATAACCAGTCCACCAGTGCGGAGCCTGTCATTCCGGGAGTTTAGAAGTATCATTTGCATCAGAACACTAAACCCGCCCCCCGCCACAGTCTGCGTCCCCGGTTTAAAATATTCCCGCGAAAACAGCAATACAGACAACGGTGTTCATTAAAAAATCGAAATGATTTTATTTTTTGGGAAGGGGAAGGGGGTGAAGGTTGTATGTAACTGGAGAGGATAGTCAAAATGGACTGGGTAAAGAAACGGGGGCAGGTTCAGCTTTTCTGTCCACAAACTGAAAAGTCACTGGTTGCCCTGCTCACTCAGGAACCTAGCTTTCAAAGCCTCCCGGATGCACAGGGCGTCCCGCTGGGATCTTCTAATGGCCCGGCTGTCTGGCTGGACGTAATCAGCAGCCAGGCTATTTGCCTCTAGCTCCCACCCCGCCATAAAGGTCTCCCCCTTGCTCTCACACAGATTGTGGAGCACACAGCAAGCTGCAATAACGATGGGGATATTGGTTTCACTGAGATCACAGCGAGTGAGTAAGCTTCTCCATCTCCCTTTGAGACGGCCAAAAGCACACTCCACCACCATTCTGCACTTGCTCAGACGGTAGTTGAACAGTTCTTTTTCTGTGTCCAGGGCGCCAGTATAGGGCTTCATGAGCCAGGGCATTAGCGGGTAGGCTGGGTCCCCGAGGATGACTGTAGGCATCTCCACATCCCCAAGAGTTATTTTGTGGTCTGGGAAGTAAATACCTTCCTGCAGCCGTCTAAACAGACCAGAGTTCCTGAACACGCGAGCGTCATGAACCTTGCCCGGCCATCCGACGTAGATGTTTGTAAACCGTCCCCGATGGTCCACCAGTGCTTGCAGCACCATTGAAAAGTAGCCCTTTCTATTGATGTACTGGCTGGCCTGGTGGTCCGGTCCCAGGATAGGGATGTGAGTCCCATCTATAGCCCCACCGCAGTTTGGGAATCCCATCGCGGCAAAGCCATCTATGATGACCTGCGCGTTTCCCAGGGTCACTACCTTTGGGAGCAGTACCTTGACGATTGCCTTGGCTACTTGCATGACAACAACCCCCACGGTAGATTTGCCCACACCAAAGTGGTTCGCGACTGACCGGTAGCTGTCCGGCGTTGCAAGCTTCCAGAGGGCTATGGCCACTCGCTTCTGGACAGTGAGGGCTGCTCGCATGCGGGTGTCCTTGCGCTTCAGGGCAGGGGACAGCAACTCACAAAGTTCGAGGAAAGTCCCCTTCCGCATGCGAAAGTTTCGCAGCCACTGGGATTCATCCCAGACCTGAAGCACTATACGGTCCCACCAGTCCGTGCTTGTTTCCCGGGCCCAGAATCGCCGTTCAACAAAATCCACATGCCCCATTGCCAACGTCATGTCCTGGGCGCTGGGGCTCGTGGTTTCTGACAGCTCTGTGCCACTCTCCGACTTCAGGCTCTCACGGCGGTGCCGTAGCCTCCTCGCCCGATTTCTCTGCATCTGCCTCAGGGAAAGGTGTATGATAAGCTGCGAGGTGTTGAGAACGGCCACAAGTGCAGCGATGGTCGCAGCGTGATCCATGATCGCAGTGCTGTGGCGTCCGCGCTGTCACTGACCAGAAAAGTGCGCGAACTGATTTCCCGCCGGCGCTTTCATGGAGGGAGGGAGGGCGTTAGTGACGGACGGATGACGACAAATTTTTTTTACCCAGAAGGCATTGGCGGCTCGACCCAGAATTCCGATGGGCAGCGGGGACTGCGGGAACTGTGGGATAGCTGCCCACAGTGCACCGCTTCCAATATCGACGCTCGCCCCGTTAGTGTGGACTCACAAAGTCGAATTACTGTCCTTAGTGTGTCCTTAGTGTGGACACACACGTTCGACTTTGCAATATCGATTCCACATATTCGATTTAAGTAAAATCGAATTACCCTCGTAGTGTAGACATACCCTTATACTGGTTTAGCATAAGGCCACTATGAACAGCTCTCTGCTAAATGGAAAATAAGCCACTCAAACCGTAAAAATGAATTTGCAGGGTTTAACTAAACCTATTTAAAAACGGATTCAGGTTAAACTGGTGCAGCTTGTGTGTAGACAAGGCCTTCATTAAATTGGTGCAAGTCTGTGCGCTGAGAAGGCCTGATTGTCCCTTGTGCAGCCATTCTGATTTGGTAACATTTTATGCCCACTTTACATTCATTTTGCACAGGTGCGAATGGCAACACATAGTGCAGGGCAATGGAAAATTAGACCCTAAATTTGTATTAGAAACTAGCTAAGCAAGAAATCAAAGGCTTCCTGGATCCAACACTCTGATCTGGCCCCCAAGAGCCACCACCAACAGTACAAGCATCATCCCAACAACTGCTTTACAGTGAATAATTCCTCCAGGAGACACCTCGTGTAGGGTCCTAACTCCCTCCCTGTAATCCAGAGAAGTCAATTATAGACTAATTACCTCCCTGGTTTAATAGTATCCAAGGAGCAGGGCATAGCGGTCACCCCAGTGCTGAGGACACATCCAGACAAATGACAGAGAGGGAATGGTCGGCAGTGAGGGTGTAACCCCTGGTCACACGCTAAGGAAGCAACACATTAATTTTGCGGGAAGCACTGAAGTGTTTTATTCATTCTTCTTCAGTGCAGAATGGAGGATATCTTGTATCTGGGCCAGAAATGAGGCAGCCAGGAGCAGACACAAATCAATCTGGCATTTCAAGCATGATGAGGTTAAACAGAATGGGCCAGGCGGGCTCGCTGTGGCTGGATTCTCTTACCTCGGTGATGCGGGGATTGGAGCACTTGACGTTCCTGCTGGACCAGTCGAGCCAAGGGTGAATGGGGGAACTGCAGTGCTGCCGGAGCGTGCACTTGGCCTCTCCGCTGCACCAGCCGCATTCGAACTTCTGATCTGCTTTCAGGCACAGGCCGCAGCTCTCCCGCTGGGCAGCGCATTTGTAGAGGTGAACTGTGGAGAAGGGAGAGGCGTGGACTGAGCACTGACCTGGGGACTAAATCTTCAGGACCAAAAGAGCTACATCTGCTTACAGTATTAGTAGAGATGAAGACAGCCCACAATTCCCCTTGACTGATGAAGAGAAGAGACCACCTCATCAGGCACCAGTGGAGATGCTTGAAAAAGATGTGTGTGCGGGGGGAAGAAGGGGAATAGGGCCTGTGGGGGTAATGAACTGAAAGGTTACCGATAGATCTGCCTTGTACCTAAATGACTGTAAATATTCTGCACAGCTCGTGGGGTACCGTCTCTCACATTTGTTTTTCAACAAGCTGATCGCTCCCTGCCTCTCGCTCTCTAACTCAGCCGTTTCTGATTGCCCTGACCACCGCGGATGCCCAGGTGACTAGTGCCAGCTGGGACAGAAGCAGCACTGTTGCAAAGCTGGGCAGCGTAGTTGGAGAACCACAGGGAACGTTAGTCAGGCTCATCAGAGCCACGCACGGTTTTGTTGGCAATGGAGCTTTTAAGTCTTCTCATTCCCACTTATCCTTTTTCCAGATGTTCTCAGACATTATTGCTCCCATGCTTGCTTTGGAAGGCAGCGTTGAAAACCTCTTTGTTTAGTTTACTCCATTGACCTAAACCAAGAAAGAGCTCATTGAAACAATGTCTCCATTTCCAGGGAGCTTGGCAGGGTCTCCCAACAGGGCTCCAACGTATCAGGTTCCTCAGAAAATTTCAAAGCATTCAAAAGCAAAATGTAACTCCTACGTGGATAAACAGGAACCTGTTAAATTGATGTCCCTGCTTCAGCAAAATGGGACTATTAACAGGTATTCTTTTCAGGGGGCTCATCTGCTGCTTTCAGTCTATTTTGCTCTGCAATACACTAGATTTTGTCACGCAGCCATGTATTCTGGTACCAGCTCTATTTTCCTACTGCATTCCTCCTAGAGCTGGAAGTATAACAGGTTTCTTTCTTTATCGGGGCTTGGCTGCTCTGGCTCGCTTCAGAGCAGGGCAAATGTAGATTTTCTACAGGTCAGATCTTTTAACAGGTCTTTTCTAAAATGAGCATTGTGGCATCCAGAAGCAAAGTCCACATAATGAACTGCAGTATCCATATGGACTACTGCTATTACTGAAGATATAATAAGAGGCACATACAAAGCGCACACTGAATTTTCACATGATCAGAGGTTTTAGATCTAATATCCTGGTTAAATCTACTTCCCTAAAATTATCACAGGCAATTGCGTTTGAGTGGTGGGCAAGTGGTATTCCCATGTACAACTTGTAAAACACTTGGGGATCCTACAGGGTGAAGGATGCTATATAAAATACAGAGCTGTAGGGAGGCCCATAGATATTTTCAGAGGTGATCCCGCTAGGTTAGGATTGATGTGCCTTGGTAAGTTAGTGTATGAAGAGAAGCTTGGACTGCTGCTGCCCATGTTGTGTGGAGAGACAGAGGGTTTTGCAGTCTGTCCAAAGGTGAAGTTTTTGCTGTTGCAGATTTCTAGTCACTTGTTATTTATGCTTATTGCAAATTATTCTCTCTCCTTGCACTCCCAGGCCTGTTAAGTTCATGCTCCATTCCCCTTGTCAAACTATGCAGCACTATTGTACAAGTGTGTCCCATTGGGATTCCCAGATTTCAGTGCCCAACATGAAAACCTCGCCTCAACCTTGTGGATGGCTCAAAGTAACGTGATATGAGAAGCACAGGTCACATCGTACTGACCTGTGACAGAGGGGTGTGAGGCAGCCACAGGGGTTATAGTGGACCACAAGCTAAATATGAGTCAACAGTGTGATGCTGTTGCAAAAAAAGCAAACATGATTCCGGGTTGTATTAACAGGTGTGTTGTGAGCAAGACACGAGAAGTCATTCTTCTGCTCTACTCTGCTCTGGTTAGGCCTCAGCTGGAGTATTGTGTCCAGTTCTGGGCACTGCATTTCAAGAAAGATGTGGAGAAATTGGAAAGGGTCCAGAGAAGAGCAACAAGAATGATTAAAGGTCTTGAGAACATGACCTATGAAGGAAGGCTGAAAGAATTGGGTTTGTTTAGTTTGGAAAAGAGAAGACTGAGAGGGGACATGATAGCAGTTTTTAGGTATCTAAGGGGGTGTCATAAGGAGGAGGGAGAAAACTTGTTCACCTTAGCCTCTAAGGATAGAACAAGAAGCAATGGGCTTAAACTGCAGCAAGGGAGGTCTAGGTTGGACATTAGGAAAAAGTTTCTAACTGTCAGGGTGGTTAAACACTAGAATAAATTGCCTAGGGAGGTTGTGGAATCTCCATCTCTGGAGATATTTAAGAGTAGGTTAGATAAATGTCTATCAGGGATGGTCTAGACAGTATTTGGTCCTGCCATGCGGGCAGGGGACTGAATTCGATGACCTCTCGAGGTCCCTTCCAGTTCTAGAATCTATGAATCTATGGATCTATGTGACAGAGATGTCTTTGAGCTGGCTGCCGGTCAATGTGTTTAGTAAAGATTTCCTTTTTGCAGTGTACAGGCTGCTTTCACTAAGGGCCAATTCTGTAATGCTGAGGGTCTGGGCTATGGCTAACTGTGGGCTAGAAATCTGGGCAGAGTCCACACTGGGATCATAATGATGCTGGGTACAATGGTGGTGTAACTTGGCTGTGACTAGCAGGGTTCTAACCCAGTCTTCCTGTGAATAGAATTTTCTTTTTCTAGAAATGGGCTTGACCACACACTCCCCCACAAGCCCTTATCAGGTCCCCTCCACCACATGACTCAAGGATAAGACACTGCAGCAGTAAACAGAGCACCCCTTACCTTTCAAATCCTCTGGGTTGTCAATAATGAAGTTTCCATTCCAGACCACAGCAAAATCCACTGCTAAGTTGCTTATGTCCATCCCGTCATAGAGATACTAAGGAACAAGATAAGAAAAATGTTTAGGGGATGTGCTTGGGAGGATGTGTCAGGAAGAGACACCAGGAAGGAAATTACATATATATATATATATATTTATAACTAACAACTTTTTGCTTAAAAAACACATGATGATGTCTAAGTGACCAACAATTCTAACTCTCATTTCTAGGATCCTGCTTTGGGTCCACATGGTGAGACTCATTTCTCCTTGCCAGAGAAAGATAATTAAAATCAGCTGATGGACCCTGCAAGAGGTAATAGATTAATTATCCCAGACACACTGACTGTTCTCATAAATACAGCCCCACTATTTAATGAGACTAGACTGAGGCTCTACACAGTGGCACTTCTGCCCAGGAGACAGATTGGGCCAACTTTCCGTCTAACACCACACTCCCTCAATGTAATCAGGAATGTACAAATGTGCTGCAAAGATCTGACAACTTACTAAGGAAATATTTCAGTCAGTGCGCCCTATTCAGGGTAGAGAGGAGGGATTTTCTAAGTCACCAGTTCAAATCCAGATCAGGGTAGCACTGCCTGGAATGTATATGGATGCCCAGGAGCCATACAGATGAGTTTGGAGGTCTCAGACCATTCTCCTAGTAGACACTTCACAAGTGCCATAGTCATAATTAGCACATATTGGGCCCTATGCTGGCAGTCTTTGCAGATCAACCAATGACTCCAATTTTCCTACAAGGAAAATGTCAATGGGACTGTAAAAAGCAAGCATATTAAAGAAACCCCACCAAAACGCTTGACTGTTTAGTGTTCCCTTCCTCACAGATTATTTATCCACATCTGTTCCACATCAGCCTTCATGCTGTCGAGCAGAATGTGACCTGAATGGAATAAGTACAGGAGTAGGTCTCATGAGGTCCAGCGTTCTAATCCCAACTCTGACACTAGCTCCCTCTGTGGTCTTGGGAAGTCACTTAGGGCTTGTCTACACACAGAAGTTGCACTGGTTTAATGTAGATCTACTTATACTGGTTTAGCGTGTCCATATACATTTACCAGCGTGAACTAAACATTACAAGCCTGGATTAAACAGATATCAACGTGGCCTCACCCACATAGAGTTGCTCTGGTTTAACTAAGTCAGTGTAAAACCACACCTTTAGTTGTATTGGTACAACTTTGTGTGCAGACTGGCCCTTAAACTGTCTGCCTCCAGTTTCCCATTTGTATAAAAGGATAATAGGATTTCTCTAAAGCAGGGCTGCTCTGAGTATTTGTTAGGTAATGTTTATAAATCACTTTGGATAGGAAAAGGGCTATTTAGTATTATTACATTTATTATCTACCCTGCTATGGGGCCTACAGAGAGCTAGTGAGGCACAAATATGCAGGGAAATGTAAGACAATTCAGAACCTGATTAATAAGCTAGGAGTATCTGCATGGATTGTTAAAGTAGATCCTGAAGTTCCTGGTTCCACCATCTAGAACCAAGCAACTCTAGCTATCTGTCCATGCAGCTCTCTAAAACCCTCACTGATACATGACTAGAGATCAGAGACCCAAACTTCTTCACCCAGCCCTTTTTCCATTTGTAGACTAGTGTCTTCTGCAAACAAACACAGAGGCACTTCCTCTGCAGTTTGGAGAATGGCCTTTGTGAAGAGCTGAGATCTGCATTGTGCTGTGAATGCAGCAGAACCTGGGTTTTGTTCCCTACCACGTGCAAGAATGACTGCAAAAAGCGAGAGCCTTCCCGCTAAGAAGTACGATGATATTCTCTGTTAATGGTTCCAATGGTGTTCCTACAGCTTGAGAAGTTGCTGTAGAATCTCTTGGGCTTTACTTTCATGGGCTATGCCACGCTGCCACAATGCAGACCAAGCTGCAGTCGTTCCCTGTATGCATGTCTTTAGTGGTTTCATTCAGAGAATTTGTATCACTCTGCAGTGCCACGTCTGCTCCCCCAGCTGAGTCCCATTCCCCTCTTTCCTAGCATTGCACATTCCATTAAGCTGCGGTGACCTGGAATTTGACAGCTCTCTGATAAGAGGCCAATAATTCTCTCTCTCTCTCTCCTGTGTGAATTAGCTTGCCTTAACACCTTTGTTGTATTCTTCCCCCCACCTGTCCCTGTCTCGCCTTCACTGACCCCCCCACAGTCACTGGCAGATAAAGGACCTTCGCCCAGCCAGTATTATAATTAAACACCTCACATGCCTACAGCAGATTCCCATCTGAAATTCAGGATTAGTTTAACCCCTAGATTTTTTTATTCCTTCTGCCTCCCCTCCCCCATTTTCCTTTCATCTTTTTTCTCTTCTAGTTAAATTTGCCTTATTCACAGTGTCTCCTCGTTGATGTCAACATTAGGGTGACTGCTGTGTTAGAGGTAGGATGGCTGGTTTAAATAAAATAAAGAGGCATCTCTAATATCGGTAAGTGGAAGCATTGCCTACTGGTTAGAACACAGTGATGGGTGCCAGGAACAACAACTGATTCTAGGCCCAGGTCTAACACTGACTTCCTCTGTGGCCAGGGGCAAGTTATGTAACCTCACTTAGTTCCCTCATCTGGAAGTAAAGATAACAATACTTACCTACCTCACAGCATGTGGAAGCGTTAGTCAATGGTGCAAATTCAGCCCAGGAGCAGGCTCTGCAGCTCCCTGATAACCTCATCCATTCAACTCTAAAGCTTCTGCAATCCAGGACTCACTTGCAGCATGGCCATTGACTGTTGGGCCCCCTTTATCCTACCCCTCTCCCATCACTGCAGCCGCTCCCCTCTCTCACTCCAACAATCCCTTCCCTTCTCCCGCGTCAATCCCCAGAGCACCGGCTCCTTACCGAACTGTTCTGGCACTGGACGCTGGAGCTGTTGAAGCGCAGAGCTGGCACACGATGAATAACTCCTTGAATGTTGAGGACACATTCATACCCACGCTGGCCAGACTGGGGCTGGGGCAGGTTTCTGGCTTTCAGTGTGATGGGCTTCACCTCCCCTACTGGGATCAGAATCTCTTCTGTGGGAAACAGCTGTGGGCAGTCCTGGGAGGAGCAAACATGGAGACAAAGGTGCTCCAGTTATTAGGGGGCCACTTACCTTTATATAACATCAGGTCTGAACACTCCTGAACTCTGGGCATTTGGGACATTAACCTGGATCTAAATTGGATGGCTGTTTACCAGGCAGGGCAGCCAAACATCCCGCACTTGGAGTCCAGCATGCACCCCGGGATACTTGATCACAGACAATTCTCTTTGCACTCCTCAATCTGCCCCCAAGACAGAAGATTAAGTGCAGGGAAAAATAACCTTCAGCAATATTTTCTGCGCAGGATATTTTCATTGCAGCCACACAAGAGGGGATGTTATTATTCAGGAAATATATTGAAGCATCATTGTTCTTCCTGGCTTGCTGTGGGCTATGCATTTTATCTCCGGAGACACAAACCCTGAGAGTACCCCCGACTCCTCTCTTCCCCCAGAAGCTAGAGGCAATGCATTATCAATTGCTTCTGCTTCCCAACTCCAGCAAAACCCAATTTTACTGGGAGGTGGATTGGATCCTCCTAACTACACACTGAACACTCATTCTAGGTTTCATTTTTAATCAGGTTTCATTCCTGGGGTGCACATCAGTGTCTGTTGCTTCAAAAACAGACTCATCGGCATGGGATATGCTTCCCTTTTGCGACCTGGTGCCACTTCTTTCTGTGTTTTAATTTAGCAAAATTATTTCTATATCCTATCAATTTCACAATCTGTAACCCCAACTCCATAAACCTATTCCCCTCTTCTCTCTTACCCTACCCCATCATCCAACACCTCTGGCTAGTCTCCAACTGCCCAGCTGGACCTGTATGCAGCAACAGAGATGAGAGGGAAATGGTTTTCCTGACCCATGAACATTTTTGAGATTTCAAATATTTTCCCATTCTGCATCCGGACAAAACTGAGACCTTTCAAAAGTTTTCACAAAAAACAGAGAGAGAGGGAGAGACTGACCCCTCCCAATATAGCCTATAGCCTGGAGGTTAAGGCACTGAGATGGGATGTGGGAGAGCCAGGTCCAAGCCCTAACCACTGGACTACAGGTTATTCTGGGGTGGGCTCTTAATTCTCTCGTTTTGACTAGAAAGCCCAATCTGGGCTCAAGAAACCTTTCTAACCAGAGTTTCATCGACACCAATCCTTACCAGCAAAAAGTTTTGGTTTCGATTAATTGACATTTTCCAATGAAAACCCCACGTATTGAGAAATTTCCAACTAGCTCTCTGCAGAAAGCCGAAGGGGTCACCAGTACAGATCCTCTCTTAGCTCAGTGACGCACGAGTGGGACTTCTGCCACCTGCAGCTGGGCCCGGAAGGAAGCTGAAGGGCTGAGGTGCTATTCCTGTATGTGAAGCCGCACCTTCCGCTCCCATCCACGCTGATGGGAAGACAGAGGTGTCCAAATGCTCAGAGATTTGGTTAAAATAAGCACCCTGAAGTTTAGGGCTGGGATTTTCAAGTAGACCCAAGGGAATTAGCACCCAAATCCCAATGAATTCAAATGGAAGATAGACACCTAACGCCCTTAGGCTCTTTAGAAAATCCCAGACTAGATGCTTCTATGAACTCATCTTGAGTCTGCAAAACTGGGTCCCAGCTCTGCAGACTGGTAGAGATTGGGTAACAGTCCTGAAAGCCCGTCAGCAAATGCTAGCTGTAAAACAGATACCTGATTCACAAAGGGTCCAATTCTGCCATGCTTCCTCGCATGACATTCCCGCTGAGCTCAGTGGGCATTCTGCGTGCTGAGAGCTAATGTGTGCAGGATGGGGCCCTCACTGAGGGGGAAATGAGGAAACAAAATCAGGCTGCTCTATGCACAGCAATCCTAGTTTACACTGGTACGTGAGGGGGATGAGTGGAAAGGTTGCACGCTTAGCGTGGATGCTCCAAAGCTCTCGGCATACTGTGCAGGCAGTAAAACTGCCCACACGTATTTGCAGCTACATCCACAGATCTGTTGCAGTCGTTCACTGGAGATATCTCAACGTGCCAGATATAAAGCAAAGCTAGCTAAGGAGATGCCAGCTCTCTAAAAAGATGAACTTTGATGTCGCTGGAAGCCAGGATGCCAACTCCCCTTCTTCCTCGCAAGATCCCTTAGGCCTCAGGAACTTAAGCCCCTAACTCTTCTGGAAATGGCCCCTTTAGACTTCCTAGAGCTTCCTCAGATTAAGCCTGGAAACAGCAAACCCGGCCTGTCATCCTACAAAATCCTTCTGTTTCATAAAGGGAACCTATGATCCTGACAGGCAGGAGGGAAGGTGTTTCTCTGTGGTGGCTAAGTGATTCAAGCCAATGGACAGCGCAAGCATTTCTCGATCCGGATTCAAGATTCTATTCACCTTCGGGACGGAATCTGGAGCTGTGCCAAGAATAAAACTCTCCTAGTCAAATGCAAATGGTCAGAGTGTTATAGAAAAAGCCCTAAAGCACCATCCTCCTGCCAGGTCAAAGTTACAGCAATTGGAAAAAACAACAAGGAGTCCGGTGGCACCTTAAAGGCTAACAGATTTATTTGGGCATAAGCTTTCGAGGGATATAACCCACTTCATCAGATGCATGGAGTGAAAAATGCAGTAGGCAGGTGGCACCGGACTCCTTGTTGTTTTTGTGGATACAGACTAACACGGCTACCCCCTTCTTACCCACAAAAGCTTATGCTCCCAATCTTTCTGTTAGTCTTAAAGGTGCCACAGGACCCTCTGTTGCTTTTTCCCTGATACTGAAGAATTGGAATTAATTTGCAAACTTGACACCATCAAATTAGGCCTGAATAAAGACTGGGAGTGGCTGGATCACTATAAAAAGTACTGTAATTTCCCCTCTGTTGATATTCACCCCTTCTTGTCAACTGTTGGGAATGGGGCACATCCACCTGGATTGAATTGGCCTCGTTAGCATTGGACTCCTCACTTGGTAAGGCAACTCCCATCTTTTCATGTGCAGTATATTTATACCTGCCTACTGTATTTTTCACTCCGTGCATCTGACGAAGTGGGTTATAGCCCACGAAAGCTTATGCCCAAATAAATCTGTTAGTCTTTAAGGTGCCACCAGACTCCTTGTTGTTTTTGTGGATACAGACTAACACGGCTACCCCCTGATACTTGACAGCAATTAGAAAGGAAACCAAGAAACCAGAGGGGACTCACAAAGTGGGAAGGGGGAGCTCAGCTGCAGCCCCCAGGGCTGGAGGGGGTGAGGGAACACACAGAAATTCCACTGCAGGCCTTTCCGGCTCCAGTCTGGAGAAACACACATGGAACTGAAAACGACAGAGCAGGGAATGGGCTCTTTTCGCCACAGGAACCAGCAGCCTGTCTCCTCGAGAGCTAACAGACTATGACAGATTCTGGGGAAGAGCCTAATATGGCCTGGGATTTAGAACTGGGCCCCCACTGTCTTGTATCTAAGAGTAAGGTAAATGGGTTCCTCTCCTAGAATGACAGAGATGAGGGGTTCCTAACAGCTACCCAGAGAGTGGTAAATGACCCCAGATGCAGCACCACACAGCCAGGGCCAAACAGAGAGGCAGTCTCCACTGTCACTGAGTTTAATGGCCCACTGTGGGGAGGTAATGGACTCCTTCCTGAGTTGCTGAGGCTTCCAATACTGACCAGAGATCCGGACAATGAGAGGACTCAAGTGAAGACAGACCTGAATCCTGAATTATTTCACAAAACAAGTAAGCTTTGGGGGTCCTTAGCTTGAGCCGGGTGAAGTGAAAGTTATTTAATCTTTGAAATGTGCCCGATTTGTGAAGCTGGAAACATTTTATTAAATTCTCCATAGCAAACCAGACAAAAATATTTTCTCAGCATTTGCATTAAATGAGCAAACAACAAATCAAAATGCCAACATGCCACAAACTGTGAATTTGGGAAAAGTGGCAGGAAAAGGTGATAGCCTCTATTTAAGCACGTGGCTGGGAGTCGAGAAGTCCTCAGTTCAGCTCCCATTTCCTGTCCCGGCCTGGCCTTAATAGCATTATTTAACATGTGTATTGTGGTAGAACCTGGAGGCCCCAAGTCAGGGATCAGGGCCCCATTGTGCTAGGTGCTGGACATACACACAATGACAAGACAGCCCAGGCCTCAAAGGGCTTCCAATGCAAGTGTCTGACGAGAGACAACAGGCGATTACAATGAACAGATGGAAGTAATTAACAAAACTTCACACTTCTGGGCACCTAGAGAGGTCGTTAAATAATTTAAATATGCAGGATATCAACTGTACAAACAACATTTAGTAGTAAATATCATTACCCTCATTCTACAGATGGGCAAACAGACTCCAGCAGGTGAAGTGATTCTCCCAAGGTAACATAAAACCAGGATTAGAAGCTAGGTCCCTAAATGCCAAGGCAGGATTATCTATCTACAGTATTTACATGCCCCCTACAATTGCAGTACCTGAGCACCTCTCAGTCTTCAAAGTATTTGTCCTCACAACCTCCCTGTGAAGCACGATGGAGGACTGATGCCCAGGAAAACCTAAGTGACTTGTCCTGTGTCACACAGGAAGTCTGTGTCACAGCAGGGCACTGACCCAATGGGTCTGAGTGCCAGCTAGTGCTCTGACCATTGGACAACCCTTTCTATCAATTAAACTAACTCACCGAGAGGCAAACACCACAAGAGCGTTGCCACCAGAATCCAGCTCTTTCCATCTACGCAAGGAGGAAACCCACAAATTTCATTAGCGATCATTAGCCGAATGAATGCCCTGCCCAGCTCACAGCTATACTGACGGGATCTCATCTCTCCACTGACTCAGGCATGTTGTAAATGAGAAACAGACGCTGGCCAGTATGAGAGAGCCAGTAGCTTAAGTTGCTGCCTCGTAAACTCTTTTTTTAATGGCACTTTTCCCTGTATATTTTTTATTTTATTTCTAACAGGCCTTCCACGGATTAACAGCCAAGAGTGATTTTAAACTCCAGCAGAGGGGAAGACAGCCATCCTGGGGGGAAAAAATGACCGTTCCTCCGATGTAGTGACTTTACAAGCTGAAAGGGAATGCTTACTGTTTTAAACATTGACTCTGACATAGCTAATACTTGGGTATCACAAGTTCAAATCACAGCAGGGCTGATTCAGCATTTATACGGCTAAGAATCATGCTGCAAGGGCTCTCTGAAGAGCTGTAGGCACTTTTAAGAGCTTGCGCAATTGTCTAAGACAGGGTTTTCCCCCAATGTCCTTGAACAAAAGTTCTTTCCTTGTCCTCTCTGTTGTGCATTATTAAGCAGAAACCGGCCTCCACCCCAGAGATGACTGCATTTCAGTGGGTCTGTATTTAGCTGCTCAACCCCCCACCCCATCAAAAAAACAACCAACCCAAAACAACCTTTAACTGTGTCGCTGCAGGAGAATCTCAATATTTAGCCCTGAAAAAATGAATATGTTATGGACCATTATCCTTCTTGGCAACAATCATTCACTAGACAAGCGGAGTGTTGAAGAAATTCTTTTTTCCTATAAAGGAGGAAAAAAACAGAACTCACATTTTTCATATCATATCTGTAGAGCTGAAATTGCTGGTAGCAAAAAATGTTCTACCATCATTAGAGGCAAGTAGGACATAATGGATTTTTTCTTTTAGTAAGGGTTTCACTGGGAGAAAAATGTCACATTGGGATACTGGGGAAAATAAAGAGTCAGTCAGATTATGAGTGCACTCTACTCTGGGGACAAGGGAAAAAGTGCAGCCCCTATATGTTGTTTGACAGCTACAATGATTGTATTAATAAGGGGACATAAAGTTTGGAATGGAGGGATATTCAGGGAGATTCCACATTACCAACAGCACAGGCAATTGTGGGGACCACATCGCTGCTGGCCGTTTTTACTGAATTTATCAGATGAGTGATTGAAGCTACAAAACCTGCAGGGGCTCATGGAGGGTGCTGAGTTTTCTCAGAAGTTGCATACATTACTGAAAGCACCATCGGGGCCGCTCCATTCCCTGTTTGTGCCAGTTCCAATCCCAATTCTCTGCTTTGCTTTCGGTTCTTTTAAAAAAATTGGTCGCTGCAATAATGCACAAGGTCATCTGTGCACACATGCGTTTGCATAGCCTACGCATGTGATGGAGCATATAGGTACGTGTCACTGCATTAATGCACCTGGGCACCTGCGCGTGTGTTTGTATGCTCTGTATACACGACTGGGTATCCAGGTATGGGTAACTGTTTTTGTGCAGACATGTAGACTTGTATACAGTGTGTGTGCCTGTCCAGATACAGTCTCTCCTAACTTATCCATTATGAGTGAGTTTTTAATCACAATTATTTAGTTTGGGATACACTGCACACTGTATGAATACCTCTTCTATTGTTAATAAACTTCAGATGTTTATTGATGTTTTCCAGAAATTTCATAAGGAGGGGTGTGTGCACGCGCATTCACATGCACACCGCTTCCCTCTACTGGTTGGAATACAAAAAGCACAACTGGCACAAGCCCTATACAGCTGACAGCTAATGGAGATGCTCCTTTAACTCAAATGGCAGGTGCCTGTGCTGCTGCTGATGAGTTTTATCACTGCTGCCGCTATGAAGTTCTGAGTGTCCCTCGAGTGCTCCATAAAAGAGAAAGAGATGCTGTCAGCGGAATACGTGATTTGTTCCATAAGTTTACTTTCTTTTCTCATTCATGAGAAGTAAATCCTGTAGTGAGTTAGAATGGGCATTAGTACCTCCACTCTCCAACGCAAGAGTGACGCATTTTATAGAATGTCCTGCCTATGAAATTTCTACACACACAATTTACAGAGATGATCATATTTTATGCTTCTACTCCCAAAGATCCCAAAGGAACTATACAAATTCCACACCAATGAAATGCAGCGACCTCTGCTGCTCTTACTCAGGCAAACTACCCTAGAATTTTGGGGCATTTCCCTTGAGTGAGGCACTTATTTAGGGCTTTCCATATGAGGAGCATCAAGTAATTATGCACAAAAGTTATAAGCATTAACCCATGCTAAAACACTCAGACCTAGATCCTGCTCTTGCTGGTGCAAATCAGGAGCTGCTCCACTGATGTCAAGGGCATTGCCCCAGATTTAACCGAATGGAACAGAGAACAGAATTTGGCCCTCAGAAGCCAAGCATGGAAAGAAGAAACTGAACTGATTCAGTGGTGGATTCTCACTGGTAAATTCTCTATTACATGACCTTTTGTCCTCTCTTTTGTGCTGTATGAATTCAGTTGCAACCTGTGTCTCGGCCTGTATTTTGTAAAGTGCCACATGTATTTACAGCACTGAGATAAGTAATAATAAATAATAATAAATTAAAAAACAGCAGTTTAGATCAGGTTATGTCTAAGCGGTGTGGTAGTGTAGATACTACATTGACGGAAGGGGTTTTCCTGTTGTCATTAATTCACCTCTCCGAGAGGCAGTAACTAGGTTAACAGAAGAATCCTTCTATCGACCTCACTGTGTCTACACTGGGGATGAGGTTGACCTAAGTACGGTGCTCAGGCATGAAATGTTTCGCAGCCCTGAGTGATGTAGCTAGGTCAACCTACGTTTCAGGTGTAGACCAGGCCTTCTCCAGTGAATGTATCCCTTTGCAACCCGTGCCTGAGACGCAATCCTGCCCCCACTGTAGTCAGCGGCAAAGCTCCCTTGACTTCAATGGGAACCGGATCAAATCCCTGCACTTTATCTTGTCATCCCCTGGAGTTTCAGATCGGTCTCTCCCACCCATCCCGCTATCACTATTTCCTGCGCCCCTGTTCCCAAACAATGACGAGCACTCCAGGCTCCAGCTGATACAAATCTCATGATTGAAAAAAATGTTACCAATAAACCCAACCACTCAGTTTCAAAGCTGGGAAGAGTGAATCCTCCTGCATAAGGCTTTTCATTGCTACTAGTTCTTTTTCCTGAGTAATTGCCAAATAGCTTCACCAAACTTGTCTCTCCAGGAGTCAGGCCTGATCCAAAGCACACTAAAGTCAATGGACAGACTGCCACTGACTTCAGATAAGGCCCCTAGTGTGCTCCTCCAGAGCGAACACATTCCCGCTCTTAGAGCCCATGTATTTAAAGGTAGGGATTTCAGTGTAAAAAAAGGAAGCTTCAGCTTTATATTATTTCTTGCAAGGAACTTTAAGCATCCCTGAAAGCACCAATAGGCACAATCAGTTGTAAAGACATCCCTCTAAAAGCAATAATAACTCAAACCTAAACCCGAAAGAGTCAGAATGGATATGAAATTTGGCTCTCTGTAAGCTCTCCGAGCCTGAGACACTCCATCTCCCTGATTCAGCATCTCACACATGGAAATGACATTATCTGCACACAGTGGACATCAAAGAGGGAATGGATCCCACATCCTGGGAAACTAATAGGATTTATTTGGTTCTCTCTCCCCACTGGGACGGGGCATAAGAATGTATTTATGTATCTACATCCCTCTCTGTCTGCATGTTTTATACATTTACACAGACATATTTTATACCCATAATCACCACACACACGCACAAAACCCCAGCCTCCTCACACACATTAAAATCATGTTATAGGTCCAATTTGAGTCTGCAGAAGTGGGGAAATTCAGCTCAAGGCTCCATCTGTTTTGCCTCGGGGGCTAAAGCCATATAAAGTGAGACAGTCAGTGCTATGAAATCCCTCTGCGGTCTCATCTCAGAAAGCCCTTGTTTTTGTGGATGCAGGTGGGCCCCAGGCCTCTGTATTTTCAGCACCTTGAGCAGGGATATTTAACCATGCGACTTGTATTGATATTAATGAAAGTCATGTGGCTTAAAAAAAAACCACTGAGGAATTAAGTAGTTTGTTGCTTTAATTCTTAGAGAACTGGAAACTGTTTTCTAAGGGTTTTGATTGGCTGCGAGGGGATGCTCCACCTGGGATGAAGGGCAGTTTCTGGCAGATGTCATAAACCAGGATCAATCAGCTCTGTCATCAATCAGTTCCGCTTGGAAAAGTGGCTCTGTATTACTGTTATCATGGGATTCCATGCTTACTGTGGCAATGACTCCAGATCAAATGTGCCCCGTTTATAAGCAATATGATTTTTTAAAGGCTCAGTACCACAAATTCA
Source organism: Terrapene triunguis (assembly GCF_002925995.2). Taxonomy (NCBI): domain Eukaryota; kingdom Metazoa; phylum Chordata; order Testudines; family Emydidae; genus Terrapene; species Terrapene triunguis. The sequence continues at coordinate 585,909 of NW_020665277.1, forward strand.
AACTGAGAGTCAACACGCTGAGTTCTTTCCTTCTCATGCATCATCACCAGCCACAGAGGTTCTGCAGGCCAAATTCCACCCCTCAGTGACACTGGGCCAACCCAACTGTCTTCAGATTAAGCTATCAGAGACACCTGTGCCAACTACCATCCGCCAGCAGGCAAGATTGCACGGGTGTAGTTGCTTAACCCAGTAATCAGGTTAGAGTAAACAATTCTGATGATGGTGCAAATGGAGGAATAGCATCCAGGTCACTCCCTTGAGCAGCAGGAAAAAGCAGCACAAGATTACTTTAGTCATTATAGCCAGCAGATCTGACTCTGAACATGAGCTGGGAGCAAATCTGTGATACGAAGACGCCATTTCACAAAGTCACCTTGCATTGTGGAACCCCATTTTGAGGGCTCTGGGTTCTATTTGCTCTTTAACAGAAACTGGCAACTCCTAGTAGCATCAAAGGAGTTGCATGAATGAATCCTGTTGGAAAATAGATCCCCAAGGACCAGAAATATCTGAGTTTTTCCTCCTCGGAAACAGCAAATTAAATTAAACTTAAAACATGAGAATAGTTCTAAACCCATGCGAGAGTGTGTGCGTGCAAACGCTTCTGTGAGAGCAAGTGTGCACAGGTGTGAGAGTGGGCCTGCAGCATGTGCTTCTCTTTGGCCATCCTGCCTTCATGGAGGCAGTTCTGGCTGCAATATTGTTGCTTATGTTCTGTTTGCAAGACAATAAGCCCTCTGTTATGAAGGCAATGATGTCTGTGAGCACCAACTTTTTACTAGGGCCCAGTGAGATCATTGTGATCTGAACTGTGTTAAGTGAGGAAACTTTTTCCCAGATAATTATCTGACCCCATGAATTTGCAGGAGTGAAGTGCCCATAATAAAGGCAGTAGGAATACATTTCATTTCCTTTTTTTAAAAAGGCAGACAAATTAGCCTTTGGTGGTTGCATTTGCATGTGTGTTCATGGGTGCAGGGTAACCACAATGAATAGTGGACCATCCGCATTATTATCATTACCCCGCATCAAAGGTAATCACAGAAAGGCATCAGACAGCACATAGCCTAGTTCTTACCAGTGGAAGCTAAGAGAAGATCCACCGGCTAAACGAGATAGAGGAAGAGCGACAGAGACCTAAGGAAAAGGCCGCCCTATAATAGAAATAGGAAGCGGTCCTCTAATTCTTGTGATTAGAGCAGAAATGGACTCCTGGATCCTGGAACCTATTCCTGATTCTACCACACACTCACTGCGTGACCTTGGGCCAGTCACATCCTCGCTCTATCTCCAGTTCCCCACGTGTAAAACTGGGGAAATAAAATACCCTACCTAACCCTACCAAGGGTTTTGAGATGACTGGACTGAACGTGCTGTGGAAGTGTAAAGCATAATTGCAAAGCCATGGAAAAGAGAGAAAACGCTGAGCGAGAAGGGAAGAAAAAAAAATCACATCACTAAAGAGTAGCAAAAGCAAAGATTCTTGCTCCCTCTTGCTCCCTTGAAAGGAAGTTACTTGGTTTTGTACCAGGATGGTAAAGCTTTCACTTTGTCTCCAGGGTGGGAGTTTTTCCTCAGGCATCTTCACACTCTGCTGCTTGAAACACTTCTTTGAGGTAAGTGCCTCCTCTCGTCAATTCTTGTAAACGGCTGACAAAGGCGGCAGCACCTGTTCACAATTACCTTCGCTGGTCTCTTCACCGTTGCTGATCCCCCACTGATGTACGCACACGTGTAACTCGTTTATGTTTCTTACTTTGTATTACACGACTCTTGGCATCATTTTAACCAGAGAGGCACATGGGTTGCTTTAGTCTCGCATTACTTGTTGATTTCATTAGCAGCCCAATGAGCTTCTAAAAAGCGATAAAGGGAACTTTCATGGCTCAGTGTTTTGCTCTCTTCCCTCTCACTTCCTTAGCCATTTCATCCTGGTTTTCAGAAGCTCGCCCCATTCAAAGCATTTTAGCCTCAGGGGAGCCATAAATCAAGTAAAAGCTGGCAGCCCCAGTGGCCACTGGCTGACCTCAGGCAAGACATTCTGTGGCCCTCTGTCGGAAGGACACTCCATAAACATGTGCCTGCTGCAGATGTTGTGAAGACCCAGATGTAGAAGCAGTAAAGGCATGGACCAAAAGCCTGCCAGAATGGCAGAGATCTTCACGATTGTTATTTCTAAAGGCAGCCACAGCTGTACTCAGCACCTCCCAAAATAGAAAGAAGATGTGATCCTTGCAGAGGAGTTTACAAAACTCAGAGCAGACACCACAACGGGCTGTGAAGTGTCGTTGTTCTGGCTAACAACCTGGCAGTGCATGTGGTGTCTGCAGTGGGAGGAGCTAACAGCTGCTGTGTCCTGATCTCACAGAAGTGGGACTATTTCTTTGTTCGAGGAGCAGAAATCCCAAATCAAACCATTATCCAGTCAGGCCACAGTCAAAAAATTCAGACCTGGAAATGCAGCCCAGTCGATAAGCCTCGGGGATTCCTCCTGCCAGCTCTGCAATTGACTTGCTTTGTGATTTTGGAAAGCCACTGCAGCTCTGTGTGCCCCATATATAAAATGGGGTTAGTGATGCTCACCCACTTTTGAGATCCTTGGATGGACAGTACTAAGTGAGTGCTGATTATTAGTTAGTCTGAATGTACCCAAATCTCAGAGGTGGGATCAATTCAGGCCCATCGCTATTGTTAGATGACATTTTCCTGCTTTGTTCTTATTTGCTACTGCCTCTGCACATCCGGGGACCAGCTGAGACCAGACTAAACACAGAGAAAAATGGGACAAGAGCACAGCTCTTTGCCAGAGAAACAGGAGAACCTCTTACAAACCTCAGATACGCCAACCATATCACACACTGCTCCATAGAATGGCCGGGTCAGCTCAGAACAGAAAAAGCCCAGTAAGAAAACATTTCCTAACCCAGTCCCAATACCTCAGAAACATTGATCCGTCCTTCCTGAAACGAGCAAGTTGTGGGGTCATGAGTGCAAAGGTTCCGATATTTGCACCAATGGCAGCGGAAAGCGCTGTTCACGCAAGACAGGCACCTGTAGAGCCAGAGAAAGAAATAAAGTCTGTGTTACAGAGATGATTATCGGGAAATGAACTTGGCACTGGAACAGACAGGACTATCCATCGGAATATACACAGGTTTATACATACGAAGATATGCTCCTGGCAGAAAACTAAGACAAAATCGCTAAAAAATCAGGGACCCAATAACCTGCATGCCAAACACGGCCTCAATTATTTGCTCCTATTTCTGCATCCCTCAACAGTTTCATCTATTTAGACTGGAAGTTCGTTGGGGCAGGGAACAGTGGCGTAGCCAGGTGGAGGGAACAGGGGGAGCATAAAAAAAAGGCACCACCCGCTGCGGTGCTTTTACTGACGGGGCGGTGCTTTTACTCACCCGGCGGCGCTCCAGGTCTTCAGCGGCACCTCGGCAGCGGGACCTTCACTTGCTCCGCAGGTCTTCGGCGGCATTTCCTTCAGTGCCGCCGAAGACACCCGGAGCGAGTGAGGGCCTGCCGCCGAAGTGCTGCCGGGTGAGTAAAAATGAAAAAGGCGCCAAGATGCTCAGTGGGGGAGCGGCCGCTGCCCCGCTCCCCCCCAGCTACGCTACTGGGAACAGTGGACGTACGTATCTGTGAGGTGCCTAGCACACTTTTGGCACTACAGAGGTAACAGATAATAATGCAATGTTAAGTTTAAGAAATCAAGCACTCTAAAGCCCAGGATTCTGCCCCTCATGCTCTAAAATATAGCCAGTCTTTACATGACTTATTAATACAAGCTGAAGCATTTTTTACAACATGACATAAGGTACAAGAAAAAACAATACTGTGCAATCTTGACTGATTTTAAACCTCAATGGTATCTACAAACAAGCCAGGTTTGAAGAAAATTGGCTCACTTGTTTTAAAAAATTGGAAATATTTAAAGTCATCAACTGTAAACATTTCTATTTGGCCTTTTTCACTCCAATTCAAACCTGGAGCACATTAGATCGCTCGGGGCATACCAAGCATCTGTGCTTGATGTCGGATGAGGCCAATGGTGCAGGACATGTTTTTTGACATGGGGTGAGCCTGCCAGTCCAGGAACTGGCTGAGTATTTACTACCTCACACCTCCTAATCTGCTGACAATGAGCTGGGTGGCTCATAACAATTGTTGATATTTGCAATAAAGCTTCCTTTGGTCTCAGAAGTGGCTGTCCATTGTCAGCATTTCGTACGGTTTCCAGGGATCCTCAATGACCCAAAGGCATGGACTGTGTGACTGAAGGGGGGATATGCACCCCTGTTTGTGCACTGGACAGACAGCCAATGGTCTGTTATTTTCTTTCTAAAGTTACTGTCACTAAAATGCATATTTAATGGCTTCTCCTTTTTACTTCTGAGTTGTATTTTCCTTCTTAAGCATCTGTAATGACCTTAATAGCTAAGGAAGCTTATTCTAATCATGAAAATGCAAATCTGGGAAGCAATATCAAGCGCCGTGAGCTTATTTAATTACTCCTTTATTTGACCCATTTCTGTCTCCATTTCGGTTTGCCGCACTCCTGCCCTCCCACCTTGGACCTGACCTTTAGCTTTCCGATCTGGGGTAGAAGGGGCGCTCTGCTTGGCTTAGCACGGCTGAGATTACAGGAGGAAGGTCATTCTGATGATCAAGCCCAAGAGTTTGGTTAGCCGCCTGTCATTGTAACGTGTGGTTTTCTTGCTGCTGCCTCAGCTCCACTCTGTCTCAGCTGGGAAGGGGCAAAGGTTGGACAGGGAGTCGCAGACAAGTGACTTCTTGAAAGCTCATCCACAGTGAGTGCCTCGGCTCTTTCATGAGGAGAGTTTCTCACACAGTCGCTCCCTCACCCCAGCAAAGTCCCCTCAGAAAGCAGTTTCCATTAAAAAAAAAAAAAAAAAAAGGGTCCCCTTTGCTTCTAAACCAGGAAGCATCCTTGCCCCATGGCATCTGGGAACCTCTCACTCTGAGAAAGGGCTTAGTCCCTGCTAGAAATGGGCCCCAAACCAGAACCATTTATCAGATTCCCCAGCCCTCCCTTGAACTTTGTGGGGCACTTGCATTAATGGACCCCAGATCCAAACCATCCCAGCTTTTAGGCTTGCAAAACAAGAACCCAACTGATGAGGGTTAGCAAAATCACTCCACCCCTACAGACTGCCCCCGTTTGACAATGTACTACACACAGCTGGACGTGCCATCTGTGAGAAACAGCAGAGTTCAGCACACTGCACCGTCCATAACCCAGAGAAGGAAAAGTCATTCCCCACACCGCTATGCAGCCAGAAGGGGCAGAGTATCCTCCGCTCCCGAAGTTTGGCAATGGGCACTAAGCCATTTTTAGGTCTGGTCTCATCCAGGGGCTATGAGCTGGCTTTCTCTCTCTCACTTGATTGGTGAGCTTTCTTCCAGCATGCCTGACTCATGCCCCTGGTGAACTCAGACAGCAGTGCAGGGCAGTGTAGATTTTATGGAAGACACACTTTTAGCACTTTGCCTTTAAGAATTAGTCACTTATGCCATCTCTGACCCCTGGTGTAATTTCCTGTTAGAAAGGGATGAGGGCAGAGTAGACCTATTGCCTCATTTGGTTCAAATCTCCACTCCTAGGTAAGGTTAGGAGCAGCAGGAACTCCAGCCAGATCTCCTGAAGGGACATCCTTGTTCCAGCCAAACTGGTGGCAATTCAGGGAAGAGCAACAAGACTGCATAAGAGACTTGAAGGACGGATTTACAAGGAGGGGAAGAGAAAGGTAGCTAAAATCCATTACGCTTGGCTAAGGGATGAGGAAGTGGGGACATCACTGTCTACAGGGATATGAAAGTACAGGGGAGAGCATGTAGTCTGGATTTGCTGATGGGCTATAACTGGGAGTAATGAGACCCATCTATCGAGGGACTCATATGGGCACTATCTCTGTAGTGCCTGAGCTGAAGTTAAAGGCAAAATGTAGGCTGAATGCCAGGAAACGACATGAAAGCCAAGCCTATTAGACTGTGCAAGAGTCTCCCAAAGGAGTGGGAGAAGCCCCATTACCTGGGTCTTGAAAACTAGGCTGGACAAAGCAATGCTGAATAGAAAAGGAGACGACCCTGCTTGGACACTCCCTGGCCCCTGCCAGCAGGATAAAGCAGGCAGGGCTAACAGAGCATTTCCAGCTCTAACTTCTACCATTCTGGAGCCAGCTGTCCAATCCCTGGCAGTAGGAGCTGCTTCCCCAGCAGAGCAGTTCAGGCCTGCCTTTCATTAGCTGGTCTTTGGCACGGTATTCACAGTCTCCCGTGTCCTGCACATGTTTCACTTTGGTTGTGCGAGGTTTCGGTTTGTCTGTTCCCACTGAGATATCTATAAACACTTCAGAAATTTTAACAAACCCCAGCCAGCAGCGTTCTGCCTCAAGGGCTTCCGCGGGAACGGCTGCTGTGGGGAACACGCTGCTGCACTGCTCAGCCATCTCAAGAGCAGATTGAGAGCCAAGAGGCACCTGTGTCTACTGTCTGCCCTGCCTGAGGCAACTGACAGGGCCTGCACTCGCCTGCTAGGATCTTTTACTGTGAAGCTGAAAGGAGCTCAGAGCTTTGTGGGGCTTCTCTGGCCTGATCTTAGGGGAAAGAGACACAGCAAAGGCGCCATCTCTAGTAGAAACATTTTCTCCCTGTGTGTCTGAAAAACAAGCTGAACAGCAAACCCCAGCCTAGTTCCCTTCACTGCACTCCTGTGCTCTCCTGGCACAACCACCCTGCCCCATCCCCCTTTGTCTTCCTTTTGAGAGTCTACAACAGAACACATCCCTGCGCTGTCTTAGCGGTTTATGGAGGGAAAGGCCTCTGAGTCTCCTACAGATACTTGGAGCTGCTTTATAGGGAACTCCCAGGCACTTTCTTCTCTCCCTTTCCCCGCAGCTGCCTGTGAGTAAGGATGGAGTTGAGCTCACAGTTGCAGGATCACGCAGCTTGGGGGCACCAGCAGGTCAAGCTTCTTTCAGACACATTCATTCTCTGCTAAGGCAGATAAATCTTGGTGCTCTCGGAAAAGTTTCCACATGATGGGGATCTCTTGGTTTCTCTCTGTCGCTGACGACCCTGAAAGGTCAGACTGCCAGCATCAAGCCAGAACCTCCCCCAGTGCGTGACTGAAAATCGTATTCCTCTTCTGTTTTAACCCTCTGTGCTGCCCCACAGCATTTGGGCGATGTCCATCTTGGTGGCGCAAGAAGGGCTCTTGGTGGCACAATACACCTCAGAGCAGTTCTGTAGTCTGGCACGGCACACTGGGTGTCCTGGGAGGAATCCTGTCTCCCTGGGGTGTGTATCAGCTGTGCACTCAAGAGGTTAATAAAGAAACCCATTCCACTATGTACTTAGACAGCAGTCTCCATTGGAGGGGGGTGGGGGAAAGAACCAGGGGCCTGGGTCTGGGATGCTGGTAGGGAGGGAAAGTGGGAAAGGAGGGAGAGGGTGTCTTACAATTGGTGAGCACTGCAGTTGTAGAATTTGAACTCCGTGCTGACGAACATCTTTCCTGTCTCCTTGGATTTCAGCTGGAGCTCCAACCCGAACCAGTCTGGAAAGAGAGGAGGGGAGGGGGATTACACCAGAAATAATGGCGATTGCAATGGACGAGGTACTGGTTTTCTCTCAAGGCAGGGTTGACGATTCGCTGAGCCCCCCTACTTCTGGTGTGGTGTGGAGAAAATCAAGCACCTCTGGTCCCACTGGTGCACTAGGACACCAGGCTGCACCGGGTCTCTGAAAGCTAAGGGTCTCTGAGCAGCCAATAATCCACACACTGTGTATCCTCTGGGGACGTCAATGGAACATGCCGTGCTGTTCCATGGCTGGCCAGTGGAAGCTGCTATGAGAGCATGACACGGCCTCTCCCAAAGCTCCTGGGAAGCTGAGCCAACTGGCTCCATGAACCACCCCCCACAGTCAAATCACACCTAATGAGGTGGGAAAACACACTAGAGAGGTAGGTTCGCACTCCACCTTAGGTCACAAGTGAAATGAGTGTGGTGGTCTCATCACATTCCCTAGAAGAGGTTTCCCTTCAGCATAAACTCACAACAGGACTGGGGATAATTCACAGTCTATCCTGAAATGCAGCCCAGGATGGGATGTTGCAGGCAAGGACTGGAGGGCATTAACAGAGCTAAATAAGAGGCTCACCACTGGAATAATCAAGAATAAACTGCACTAGCTGAGCTGTGCGAGGGAGGTTTGCTCTTCACTTTCCTAGCTCTCTCCAAGCCCCTAACTTTCATGAGCACTCAAATTCAACATAACATTTTACATATAGGAAAATATCAGCAGGAAAGCACAGATGACACCTGGAAGCGCGCCAAGGAGAAAATGAGTTTAAAACAAGTAGCATTCTGGTTCTGGAGAGAGGGAGAGGGGGAATATGACAGCAGTGACATTAATGAAGAAACAACCCAAAGATCAAAACCAAAAAATAGAAACCTCATCCACCTACTCACAGCGACTGAGTCAGGCCTGAGTGCAGCAACCCCCACACTTTCACCTCCCACATCTGCCTAGCATGAAGGGTGAGTTCCCTGGTGGGATGAGAGACAAGGTAGCTGGCTTGAAGATTCACCAGTTATTGGGGTTTCTTGGGCACAGCCTATATCCTGAGGATCTGGGTTGTTACCGGATAGCCACCTCCGACCCCATTCCTGGATGGTTTGTCATCCCGCACAGCATCACCGGGGTTCAGGCAGGATTGATATACAGCCCAGCTGTGGTCTGCTCTGCTCTGCCTGGCAGCTAGATCTAGACCTGCTCGGCACTCGCTGGCTCCTCTCCCCCATAAGGCGAATACACAGGCAAAACGCAAGGCCACCAGGCAATACTCCAATCATGAAATCAGCTCACCTTGGTCCACAGGAATGGCGGGGACATCTTTAGGGGCCGGTGAAATGCAGACAACCTGGCTGCCGGAAACTTGGCCTTCCACCTCAGTGAGGTTTCCAAACAAACAGGTGATTCCAGCTGACAGGTCTGGAGCATCACTCACCAGCAGGCTGAGCTGGAACAAGGGAAAAGGAGAGAAAAAAAAAAATACAACCAAGATCCCATTAGCTGTCAGAACTACCCAGAGTTCCCTTTAGATTTTCAGCACCTGCTGCTTCTCTGTGGAGCATCAACCCTACGCAGAGAAAAAGACCAGACATGTAGCACGCAGCCACTCCTTTCACTGTAACCAGAGGAGGAAAGGTGGACAGTGTTGCAATTTTTTTCTCCACTCATATATGATGGCCATACAGTCCCCTCTTTAGCCAGTCCCTGGGAAAAGGGTGGCAGGTGTTCTGGGACCTGCCTCTCCCAGTGCAGCACCTGGAACAGAGCAGGTAGGGAGGGTGTGCAGCCGCTTAGAAAGGAACAGCTGGGAGCCTATGGGCAGCTAGATCCTCCCAGAGGGACAAGTAATGGCAGGGAAAAGAGAAACTTTTCCTTCAATGTTTAACGGAGGCTGGCAGTTGCTCAGTGCAAATGTGGGCATTGGGGCCAGATTTGGGAATGTGGGTGTCTGTGTGACCTCTGACTCCCTTCCCTTACCAACCCCTTCATGAACCTGAACTCCATGTTCATGGGAAAATATCTGTAGAGAAAAAAAATGGCTGTCATTATGATTCTGAGCCTGTGTGTCTGGAGCACTGTCTGTCACAACTGAGCTACCCTGGCCCATGGGACTGAGGGCCTGCGCACAGAATCACCTGCCACCTGTACCTACCGGAAGGCTGTGCTCAGACACAGAGATGCTGCTGGGCTGCACGGTGACACTCATACACTGGTTGATGCTGGCTGCAAATCGGTACGGCTCATCTGCTCGCTCGCACTTGTCCTTCCGGGAGCACCTGATATACACACAAGTGTCAGTGCAAAGGGACACCTGATGAACTTATCTCTGTCTGTCAAACAGCAGGGAGTGCCATTGTTGGTCAGGACTGTGGTGCAGCAGCAGAGCTGTCGGAGCGGAGCCCAGCATTGGCTGGATAAGTGCAGCAACAGGGGATAATAATGACCAGGACTGAGGTGCATCGACAGAGCTCTGTGCACAGATTCCAGGGCCAGTATAGCAGGTGCAGAGGCTGCAGATCAGAAAAGAAATGCACTAGCAGACACATTTGGGGTAGGGAAGAGCAAAGAGCCCGGGGATGAAAAGACCATTGGGTGCTGCTAGGAGACGTGCACAGTCCTACCCAAACTGTGCCTGATTTTAGCAGTGTTGAGCACCCACAGCTCCCACGGACTTCAGGTGGATCTGTGGGAACTCAGCATTTCTGAAAACCAGACCCACTATATCTGGCTCAGATCAGCACTCTGAGCTCCTCATTTCTGTCAGCAACAAACTCACAATCCACAGGCTACCTTAAATAGAAAGCAATAAAAGGCATTAACAAGACAGCACCTGCACTTTAATTAAAAGAAAAACACGCGGCTAATAAATCTTCTCTTACAAAGCCAAGGGTCTTGAAGTGCTGGAAGCTGTAATTTCTTATCCCGAGGCTGGAGTCACTAGAGTTAAGTTCAGTTGTCATGCCCGAATCTCCCTGACTCTCTCCACCCTCCTTCCGCCTCGCAAAGAAACCATTAAGTGTGCCAAGCTGAATGATGAGTGCTGCTCCTGGAGTGTGCCGTGCTGTGTGCTCATCACCAAAGCCATTTCACTGAGGAGAACCTCAGTGTGGACTGAAATTCTGATTCACAATCAGAGCTGCTCTCTGAATCAGGAGAGGTGAAGTAAAAAGGGCTAATCAGTTCCCGCCTCACGACTCTGCCCCATGATTGGAAATTAAGGAGCCATTCAACAAAACAGAGGACTGAAAATGCTACCCTGCAGTATGCGAAGTCAAGCTGTGACCCTCCCTGCAGCTGTAAAGCACGTTTATTACGGCAGTGCTTAGGGACCAATCCAGATTGGGGCCCCATTGTGCTAGGCACTGTACAAACACAGAAGGGTAGCGAGTCAGAGGCTGGATAATTTTATGACCATCCGTATAATTGCGGTTACATAAGCAGCAAGCTAATATAAAGGGGCCAACTACAGCCAACTGTGGTGATGTGGACACCTGTTCACTAGGAACCGGATAGAGACTCAGCAACTTATTTTACACATAGCAATTACCATTAAAGTAAGCATTACCAGCTGTCCCTGCATAGTGGTATCAGAGAAGTAGTACAGTGCTCTTCTATCCTATGGTATACGGGGAAAGCGGAGTCTTTCAGATTCCACTATATAGTATTCAGAGTAGCAGCCGTGTTAGTCTGTATCCGCAAAAATAACAGGAGTACTTGTGGCACCTTAGAGACTAACAAATTTATTAGAGCATAAGCTTTCGTGGGCTACAACCCACTTCTTCGGATGCACTATATAGTAGTGGCTGGAATATGTTGAATTTTATTGGTGTCAACGAACAGTCATCAAATGATATCAACTTTCACTTACTGTTAACCTCCGAATGCCATTACCAGTCGCCTGAGACCCCCATTCATGTGCTTTTCTAAGCACCCATTTGAATGTATTTGTTACTTTAAGCAGTAAAGTGAGTGCTCTTCTCCCACTTAGGACTGGAGTCAGTGGAAGGAATACTCAACACAAAAGCAGGTTTGGCGGTTTTGTTTTCCTTGTGGCAGGGCTGGGCGCAATCTTAGGTAAACATCTACATTAGCAGACACACTGACTGTTCCACAAAGAGTCTTAATCTCCCCGTGCCAAACCTCTCCTAAATGAGGTGACAAGAGCCTGGCAAAATCGGGACTCAAACATAAAAAGGGAGCTACCTTCATTGCTGAAAGGCTGTTTGCTTCTGAATAAGAAAAGCACTGAGGTTCCCACTTTCCCTTTCCATACCTGACAATTGATGTAGCTGTCCTCCTCCCCCTCCCCCATTTTCCCTTTTTTGGAATATAATAATGGATCTAAATATGAATGCTGCTAAAGAAAAGAATTATTGAGGTTTAAGTGAATCTGTAAGATAGCTTGAAAGTGAGCTTTTGACTGGAGCCTTTATCTCATTGACTCACTGGAATGGCTCTTTTTTATCATACTATTTATGGCAACAGCCCTAACAGAGATAAATAGGTCTGTAGACAATAACATACTTGCAGAGAGCAGCATATAGAGAGAGCCTTGCAGGTTGCAAATTCCACTGGACCAAAGATACTCAATCTCCTTGAGGCCTCTGCCTACCTCCCAAAGAGCAGAATTGCTGGAGGAGGAGGAGTAGTAAAAATTAACCTCTCTGTCTTGATTATAAAGTAAAAGAGAATGAATGGAGATCACACCCAAGCTGGATCTTGGGAATACTGTACATGAGGCAGGTTGCTCATTCTTTTGGATGGTGGTGAACCAAGGGATCCAGCAAAAGGAAACATACTTTTCCCTTGGCCATTTCTTGTAGGGATTTTTGGAATCTCATGTTATGTCCCAGACTCCTGGAAGGCTCCTTCAATCAAGGTGCAAGACAGTGTGTGCTGTGTCCTTCTCCAGTGGGAAGTCCCCTACCCTGCTACTGCTACCAGCTAATGGATTTACACCCTGAGCTCAAATGTTAGTGGCCTGTGCTGTGGTGCTGACAATTGGTCCATAGAAAAATTAACACCACAATTAATTGGCAGCCTAAAAGGTCTTTGGGCCAGAGGTTGTCTTCCTATTCAGCCCTGCAGTGCCTAAGGGTATGGCTACCCAGCAAGCGCCAGTCTGCAGTAGCAAATTTTAGAGCCCCGGTCTACACACTCAGGCTCATGCTATGGCGCTCCTCATAGCTGCGTAGACATTCAGGCTTGGGCTGCAGCTCAGACTCTGAAGCCTAAGAGACGGGGATGGGCTTCACAGCCACAATATCTACCCAGCTGTTTTTGGCACTGCAGCATGAGTCCTGTGAGCCTGAGTCTGACAACCTGGGCTGTGAGACGTGTTGCCGTGGGATGCACAGATGTACCCTGACATGTTTTGGGTGCTACCGTAATGTAACGAACAATCGGTAAAGGCGAAAACCTGCATTGAAATGCTTACTTATGAACTACAATGTGAAATCAGACTCAGCTAATCCCCAGTACACCTCCACTGTATGTTTGCCCAGAGCACAATCTCTTCTAGTCCAATATTAAATTCCAAGTCTTCCCCTTGCTTCTTCCATCCCTACCCCAACCTGCCTCCCAAAACCTCTGCAGGGGATTAAGTGGATGCAGAAGCTGTTAGTTCAGCTCATTTCACCCTTTTGGCTTTGATTTTTGTTCCTCTGTCTCATGGGCTTGTGCAGGTGAATGTATGTAAAGGCATCTCCCCTCATCGTCCTCTAGATGGAATATAGAGAATTGTGGTTCTGCTTCTGTGTGACCTAATAGATCTGACCCTTTAGCCCAAACACAAGCAGCTCCTGCTTTTAGATCCAGAGATCATGGGTTAATCCCCACGGACGATTTAACCAGGGGCATCATTACACTTAGATTATAAATTTACACGTGCACAGTGCCAAGAACAAAGGGGCACCAATCCCTGACTGGGACCTCTAGGCACAACTGCAATAGTAATATTAAATAATAAACAACAACAATAATAATACGCTGTAGTCACTCAGAAATTGAAGACAGCAGTAGGGAGAGAACTCAGAACCTCCTGGTCACTTAGAGTTTTATGGCAACAGTGGATACAACTGAGATCCTCCTGCACTAAAAGGGGCAGTACAGAGCCTATGACACACACTCCTGACTCCATCCAGCAGAGGTCAGTGGTGTCTGTGTCTGTCTGTCTTTCACTCGCATACCAATTCATGACACCGTTATGATTTCAAGATCCAAAAGCTTTCGTTGTCTTGGTAATCACTCAAAAGTTCTGGCTAAGCACCCACAAGTTCAGATTCTGATCCGAGCATCCCGAGTCTGCAAAACTGTCCATAAATTCCACATGGATAAACTGTTTCATAGGATCCCCAGCTCACCTTCCCTGCTTCTGGCTGAGCCAGGAATACAGCGTTATGACAAAGAACTTCTGCAGCTGTTTTGGTATTTCTCTCACCATCCAGGACCCAGAAGTGCAGAAGCAGACTCAAAATAGAAAAAAGGTGGGAAAAGCGGTTGGAATCCTGGGCCAAGGCTCTCAGTTGGTTCTTACTGTATCTGAACTGGCTCAGGTATCCCTGATGGCCACTTTACTGTCACAAGGGCTTTATTTTCTCTCTCCCTCAGCACTCTACCTCTATCTCAGTTTCAATTTCCCCAGCCCCCTAAACCCCCTCTTTAGTGTCTCTTTTTGTCAACCCTCTGTGAATGCAGCGTGAGCAGCACATCCTGACCTGTGACCTCCCCACCAAACACAGAAGCAGCTGGCCCATCTGGCAGGAGTGAAATGTAAAAATTAGAGGACAGAGATGACAAATGAAATACAAACACACCGGCATTGGGGGCTTCCAAACAAATATGACAGCGGCTTCAGTAACAGCAAGATAAACTAAATTATTTACAGCTTCAGACAGGGGCTAAAAAATGATCATTGCTCTGCGCAGGCAGTGGGAAGGCAGAGAAACTCCAAGGAAGGGTCAGAAAATAACAGCAGGGAAGAAGGTGTTGTAGTGGCCTGCGTACTGCAGGCTGTTGGCCAGATTTAGCCCTGTACCTCAATGCATGGTCTGGCTCCCCCAACCTTCCTGCTCTGCTCCCCTTTTATCTTACCTCTGTATGCACAACACTCCACGCCCCTGGCCTGAGTTCTCTTCTTACAAGCTACCAGTCCCTATGTTGGGCAAGGGAAAGTCATTTAATGGTTCAAGAAGGGGGACTGGGAACATGAACTCCTGGGTTTTGCCTGTCCTGCCACTGATGTTTTGTGTGACCTTGAGCAAGTCATCATCATCGTTTGTATTCAGTAGCACCTGGAGGCTCAAACTGAGATCAAGGTCCCATTGTGCGAGGTGCTGTACATGCAGTGAGAGACAGCCCCAAAATGCTTACAATCGACATAGTCATGACAGCCACAGGGGGGCAGAAACGAAGTCTCTTCATCTCTTCATGCCCTACTTTTCTTCTCTGCAAAATGAGGATAACAATCCTTACCTTCCCCTCCCTGGTGGGTTGTGAGACTTAATTAATTAGTATTAGCAAAGGACATAGTGATCCTTTCACCTTCCAGCTCTAATCACCAGACAAAGTGAGACTTGTAGTGGGAGGGTATAAACAAAAAGAGCCATAGCTTAAGCAGCAACTAGACAGAGAACAACCTGACTGGGAAGTCTCCCTGTTTATTAAGGTACCCCGCAACACATCCTGGTCCTGTCTGGTAACACTGTGGAGCACCCAGAATGCTATAACCACTCCATAGGACTGATTTCAAACATTTGTAGGTCCTGTGATATCGTCAACAATGGACAGAGTCAATGAGGGGTTGGGCAGTCTGGACTTAAAGGGAGAAGCAATGAAGGAGGAGGAAAAATAGACAAGCTAAGACCGTTTCAGGAATTTGATCCAAGAGTGCTAAATTCTTCACTGCTGTGCATTCATTTACACCCAGGCACAGGGAGTGCTGAGTGCTACCAAACCAGAATGATAGTGTCTCACACTTGTTCTGCACAGGTCTAGGTAGCAGCAAGGTAGCAGAGCATCAGGCCCTGTGACTACTGGTTATTCTCGTAAAGTTTCCCTGAATGCGGCAACTGAAATTAAACACACGGTTCCCCAGGTTGTGGGAGTGCAGATACCCCCATGCTTACAGGTCTCTAATCCAGTCCAGATTTTGTATATAAGCCTTTACTGCTCTCCTTCTCGCGCCCTCCTAACACCTGCTGCTTCGGCGTGTGGCCAAGTGCTATTGTGTCGGTCCCTGAACTCTGTCCCTCTGCCTCCGCCCCAATTTCCACCCATTTAATGGGAGCGCTTTGCTGGCTGGCACGGAGCCAGAAGGCTTTCGATGTCTTTCTACCAGTGTGCTCCAGGTTTCTCCCCCCAAGTGTGCACGCCAGGTCCCCCTTCCGCTTTAGCAAGTGAACACTATTGTCGCAGAGAGAGTGCACAAATACCGCCCGAATTCAGAGACCCAGTTTCCTGAAGCGCCCCGGAAAAATCTTTATTTCCTTTGTCTCCACTGACATGAGTTAGAGCTGCTGGTCTCAAACCTAGCACAGTGCCCCAGCCTAACCCACAGTTTCATTGCTTTGCTGGGTTTGGCCCACTGCCTGAAGCATTCCGTTTTCTGACATTCCAAAGTAGTAGTTAAATAGTCTCCCCTTGCCACCCGTAAAGAGCCAAATCCTCTGCTCAGGTGCACAGGTGAAACCTTCCTGATGTCAATAAGGTCATATAGTCCACCCCACTATTAAAAACTCCCTCCAATTCGGAACAATTAGGGATTTGGGTAAATAACAAGGCTGTGTGAAACTAGTGGGCTTCCATTCCCATGAGTTTCAGTTCACGTGGTTTCATGCTCTTTGACATTCACTTCACATGCTGGATTTATTCCCCATCTCCTAAATCTAGGGAGTATATTTTCATTTTTAACAGGACTTCCGTGATATTCAGTAGCATTCACCCTGCAGTGCAAGGAATTCCCCTGTAGGAAAAGAGCGATTGTAAAAGGCTGGTACTGTATTCGTTTTTTTGTTTGTTTGTTTTTTAATATCCACATACAAGAAGAGTTCAGGTTTTTAAGGCTTCTCTTGCAATAAACCCATAAATTCAAATCAAATGGCTGATGATGGACTTACATGTGGTGAAGAGTGCACCAGCCGCAGTGAGGGTCCCCTGAGCTCAGACATTCCCCACAGGTTGTGTATTGCTCACAGGATTCAACAGGAACCCTGGACACCTAGAAAGGAAGTAAATAAACATGTTCATTGCATTTTCACTCCCCTTGTCTTCACAACATACAAAACAGCAGCAACTAGCCCTTTTATAGGGGCTTTTCTCTGAGGACTGCAAAGCGATTCACAAACTTTAATTAAAGACTAAAAAAATCCTTGTGGGGTAAATCAATACTATGAAACATTATACCCGTTTTACAGACAAGGACACCAAAGCTCAGAGGTGCTCAGTAGATTGCCCAAGGTTGCACAGCAAGTCAGTGGCAGAACTGAGAACAGAACCCAGTACCCTGTTCTAACATGTTAGAGAAAGTGACTCTCAGTTTTTCTTCCTACAGAAACGTACAGGTACGTACGCGACAGCTAGCCCGAGGTGCAGCCCCTGCTGCAGAGGCCACACTGCTATTTTTAGCGTGCTAGCTTGTGCAGACCTAGCATGTGTCTGTTCACTTGCAGTTGGAAGCACGCTCCCAGGTGCAGTGTAGATGTACCCTGTGTTTCATACAGGGCTGCGGGAAAAGTTCTTAGCAGGAAGGTTAGGAGGAAATAAAATTCCCCAAGAGGATAGGGAACGGCAGTGCACGTTTGAAGAGCAAATACTGCCATTTTGGTTTTGCTTTGCTTTCACCCTTCAAATACTGTAATTGAATTTTGGGCCCCGTAATAACGTTTTCAGTGATGCATGGTTAAGATAAAATTGATCAAATTTCAAGCTTCCATCCCTAGGCTGGTAGCTACAGAGATTAGGAAGGAATTATTCCCTGTTATACAGCACTGAAAATTGGTGAGATGTATTTTAAGGGTCTTCATCTCCTTTAGCAGGATCAGGTATGGGTCCATACTGGCCCTGAAGGGCCAGTAGTCTGATCCAAGGGGATAAATCCTAGACTTCAGTGTTTCATAGGCCTCTTAATGGCCCTCGACACAGGGGTGAATTTCAGCCTGGGAGAGCTTCCTATGAGCACATCTGGATTCCATGAGAATCTCCGGGCAAGAACAGACGGTTACTCTCAGATCCTCAGTAAAGTACTCTCAATACATAGCAGGACAAGCCATATTAAAACAAGTGGCTGTAACCCTGTGCAGTCACAATTCCATTTCTCAGGATCACTGACAAGACATCTTCAGATAAGGGAGTAAAAGTTTCTCAAAACCAGACAATGGGGCTGCCTGGCCTGTCTCACAGGGGCAGGAGAGAAAAGAAAATGAAGAGGGAATGCCTCTGTCGCCAGGGATTTACAAAAATCACCAGGAATCTGGCCATCAGCAAATAACTTCACACAGTAACCTTCATGAACAGAAAAGGTACATTTACACCGGTGAGATGTTACAAGGTCCTGACCCACTTATCATAATTAACTCCCCCCGAAATACTGCCTACAAGACGAGGGCTTTAACCCCAGTGTCATTGCCAGATTCCAATCTGGCAATTATGCTTTGCCTCTTTTAATCCCCTCCCTGCAGTTTCAACGAGATGAGGTATTTCTCTCCACTTCCTGTCCTAAAGCCATCATATGGGCTTCTGCGTAGAGTTCAATAGCTATCGCATTCCACCCCAGAAGAAGGTGTGTTTCAGCAGCAGACTCATTGTCACAAGACAGCATTGAGGGCAAGAACTTAGCAGGATTCAGCACAAGGACTGGACATTTATCTGGATCACCAGAATATCCAGTCTCAAAATCAAACTAACAAAAGTTTGGGAAGGGACATAAGCCCTCCTGCATCCTAATCGCTAATGAACAGGGCGAGAAGGAGACATTCCCTGGGGCAGGTTATCCCATCATTGCTTACTGTGAGGTTCTTTTACCTTTCTCTGAGGTGCTAACCACTATCAAAGACAGTATATTGGACTAGACGGACCTCCGGTCAAATCCAATATGACAATTCATATGAAGTGAGATTCATCTATACATTTTAAAAAAATCTTATATACAGTCTATGAAGTGCTGTGGGATCCGTAGGGGTGAAAGATGATGTGTAAATGTTTTAGTTAATACATAATAATAATAATAATAATAATAATAATTATTACTACCTATCATGTTGTATCAACAGCAGAGACACAAATGTCCCATTTACAATAAATAGCAACATACAGTCAAGCTTGCCTGGCAAAGAGGCCTAGCGGAGGGGGTGATCGGGGCTTAGCCTGTGCAGACAGATTGCACAGCAGTCTGGGGTGAGCACATCAGAGGCTCTTGCTGGTTTGTGTTAGTGAAATCTGTCTGCTAACGCACCGGCAAATGCTCTCTTTGGCAGCCGGAAGGCAGAGTTCTAGTCCAAGGAGCCAGTCCCAAAACCGCCCCCACGCGCACACTTGTTTGGAGGCGTAAACATGTGCTGGGATGGTCCAGGACAGGACGTAGACTGCTGGCTTCCATATGGCTCACAGAAACAAATCTTGGAGGTACTGCTTGCAAGCTGGGACTGGCAAGTCAGACTTCAGCAGGTCAGCAATCCACAGTGACACAAAGCCTGTATAAGTCATAAGGTTTTGACTGAGTTGGGAAGCAGAATTACACCCTCATGAAGCCCCGTCCCTTCCACCGAAGAGGCGGCCATATTTTAATGTAACCCTGCCAAACCTTCCCTTCCCAGGAGACCATACAAATGCACCCAGGAAGAGACCATACTGTGTCGTAACACACCATCTCCTCCTTGGAGGTAGGGTGACCAGACACCAAGTGTGAAAAATCGGGACGGAGGTGGGGGGTAATAGGAGCCTATATAAGAAAAAGACCCAAAAATCGGGACTGTCCCTATAAAATCGGGACATCTGGTCACCCTACTTGGAGGTGACTGTTCCAGCCCACTCTGTACCTGCCCCCAGTAGGCAGGATGCCTCAAGTACTATTAGTTATTTAGATATTAAGCAATGGGTTTGGTAAAAGTCTATATGTCTGTTTCTCACCTGCTCTGCACCTTGTGCAGTCACGGACACCGGTGCAAACAGCCAGTGTAATCGAATACAGAATTCTGAGTTGGCAGCATTTTATGCTGATTTTGCACAGAGCTATATGGTGACACAAGGTACAGGGCAGGGGAGAACCATGTTCTGTGTACCAGATTCACCACTATGTAACTTCAGTGTTACACCAGTGCAAGTTCCACTGATGTCATTAGAGTCACAGCAGCACATAACTGGAGTAACAAAATGGTGAATCAGGCCCAGAGAGTTCATGTCCATGGAGGATGTGTATTCTTGGTTGTAATTTTTAATGTCTGTGCCAGTCTGAGTGTCAGAGTGAGGCATTTCACAACTTGAAATAAATACTAAAATCCACCACCACACCTACCCCTCTACGCTCCCCCTACCCCCCCAAAAACAACATCCCCCCCCCCAGCTCTTGGCTTCAGATTTTGGCTTGTAATAAAAAGAAGAAAAAAAGATTGAAAGGCAAATATTCAAGGGAAAAGGAGCCCCTGTGGTAGAAATGAAAGTGAACAGAAAAAGGATCTTTTATGTTTAAAACGCTGCATGCTCAAGTAGGCGGGAGAAGAACATTTCTGATTCCTGTTCCAGTTCACCTCTCCCATGGCAATCGCTCTCTGCCGGGCTCTGGTGTATCCGTTACACTAACCAATGGGCTCCCTTCCGCTCTGCCATCCAAACAGAGCCCTTGTGCAGAGATAACTAAAGCCAAGTGTGCGGCCTCTTTCCTTGGGTTTCTGGCTCCTTGTGAGTGATTTCTGCAACTGGCTGAAATTAAAACAACTGTCTGCATTACATTCGCTCTGTCTGTCAAAACACGGCCTCGCTCTCAGCAGCTGGGAAGTCAGGGGCTGAAAGGAAGCAGTGTCTCTCTGAACAAAGGCCACTTTCACGCCAAATGTTGTTGATATAGTGAGAACCCAGTTCCTCTCTAAACATGAAACCAATAGGGCTGCTTTTCTTCTTGTTTCCTGGGCCCTACTTAACAGCTTTAAAAAAATTATTATATCTATAAAATTTATGTTGCGCCAGGACACTACGGAGCCGTTTCGGCCTGGAATTAGCCAGTGCTGCAATTATGGAGGCCTTTTGGGTCAAATTCAGTGGTGATGTAAACCGTGGTGGAAGGCACGTAAGAGGCAAAGCTGTGCGCAACATGCACCCATTCGGGATCCCAAGGGCGTGCAAGGGACAAACTTACACATGGAGAAGGGCGATGTAGGAAAAGGAAACAATCGGAGGGTGTGATAAGGACACAGGAGGTCTGGGTTCAGTCCCTGGCTCTACCATACGCTCTGTCTGTCCAAGTCTCTTCCTCTCTGCGCCTCAGCTCCCCATCTGTAAAATGGCAATAATGATGTTCTCTCTCTCTCATCATTTGTCTGTCCGGTCAACCTAGTCTATAAGGGGCTCTCTCTCGTTAGGTGTCTGTACAGCTACTAGCACAATGGGGCCCTGATCTCACAGGGCCAGTAACTGCTACTACAGCACAAATAGATGAGTACCCATCTCTTTCTCTCTCTCTCACACATACACACACAATCAGACAGACATACCCCCTCACCCCTACGCTGTCTGCAACATTCCGAAGTTCAGCCCTACTGTCAGAGGACACCACACCCGTTGTGGTTATCCAGGTACTTATGAGGTCCCCATCACCACTAATAGATTAAATATGCCTATTCTGAATTTCTGTATGTTTTAGAGGCAAAAATTGCCATTTGATAGAATTTTCTTGTGACACACAAGGAAGCCTGGTGAAAATTCAAGACAACAGAGTGTGCACTGGCTGTGACCAAGCAGTTAAAATAAATGCTTTCTTTTCAGCCTCCCAAACAAAGGGCAGGGAGAGAGAACGGGACTGCCAGCGCCATGAAACTGACCAGGAAACTAAGAATTGAATCTTATCCCAAAGTTGGAATCTGCCTCCCTCTCTCGTTCAGGATGCCAGGATGGGACAACGTTCCCTGCAAACATCCAAGTCTCCTGATGGCAACATGGGAGCTGCTGTGAAAGGTTGTCTAGTGCTTGGTCAGCACTGGAGCAGAGGGGAACATAGGCCCATGTGTGCGAGAGAACAGTTGCCTCCATGACCAGGCTTCTGTTCCCCTCACTGGGGAGTTTCTGAGTACCTGTGAAGATGGAAAGTCAGGTGGCTTCATGATTCTAAAGGTGCTAGTCTACACCAGAAGTGCTACAGCGGCACAGCTGTACTGATGCAGTTGCGTTGACGCAGCGCATCTGGTGAAGACGCTCTATGCCGACGGGAGAGAGCTCTCCTATCCGCATAATAAAACCACCTCCGTGAGTGGCAGGAGCTCCGTCGGCGGGAGAAGCTCTCCCATCGACAGCGCTGTCCACACCAGCGCTTATGTCGGTGTAACTTATGTCGCTCAGCGGGGTGGCTTACTCACACCCCTGAGCGACGTCGTAAGTTATATCGACTTAACTTGTAATGAAGATGAGCCCTAACCTTCTCCCCCTCTTCACCGGGGCTCTGAGCATTTGTTCTCCTGATGCTGTTTAATTTTATTCTCGGAATTCCCATCAGTCATTGACATGGCTGCTACTGACATCATGTGGTGCTTAATTAAACCAGTTGTCATGGAATAACATGCAAGGGGGGAAATGTTTCCTTTGTTTCTTTTTTGTTTCATTTTGCAGTGGTAAAATGGGCTCCGATTCCCTTTAAAGGGGCTACCCAACCTAGGCCAATACTGTTTTACAGGACCTGCTCTTATGAATCTACAATAAATTTAGATTAGGCTCCTTTTCACATTTGTAAAGTGGTGTGTACTCTTACAGTGCTATAGAAATAATAAATGCCAATAGCAATAATTATTACAGTAGCAATTGTACAAATAATTTATGTCATGAATTTCGCCTCTTTTTCTGCTGGTGGAACATCTGTGAGTAAATATGAATGCCAGCAAATGTATTTACTATTCAAAATTATTCGACAAATCTTTTCAAATTATGTACTAATTTTGAATAGTTCATAGGTCAGATGGGACCATGTAGCCTGACCTGCACAACACCAGCTATAGAAGTTCAGCCAGTCATCCCTGCATTACACCCCACAACTTGTGTCTGACTGAAGTATATCCTTCAGAAAGAGATCTCAGCAAACTCTTCCGCCTGCATTGGGTCACTATGATCACGCCAATAAGTCACCTGTTATTGTTTCTGTTCCCTAATTGGAAGAGTGCATATACACTTCTGGAGTGAATTTCCTATTTGTACTCCACCACACAGCTTTAAAATCACTCCTTGCAAACAAACGTTCAAGCCCGAAACTGATGAAATATGATGAAATATCCAAAGAGACATTCACAGAAAGAAAACACAACAGGATTGTGAACACAGATGAAGCAAAGTCATTTCAACGTTTGAGAGAATATTGGAGGAATGTTTTTTTGCAACACTTGCCCCATCATATATTTGCCCAGCTCTCACAATTATAACACATAATCCACTATCCTTGTAATCTGAAATCCAAATACACCTCTACCTCGATATAACGCGACCCGATATAACATGAATTAGGATATAACGCGGTAAAGCAGTGCTCCGGGGGGGGGGAGGCTGCATACTCAGGTGGATCAAAGCAAGTTCAATATAACGCGGTTTCACCTATAACGCGGTAAGATTTTTTGGCTCCCGAGGACAGCGTTATATCGAAGTAGAGATGTACTAAGGATTCCAATGGACTGTATGTAGAATGTCCAGAGTTTGGTGAGTAAAAGCACCGAACTCCCATTAACAGCAGGCATTATCATGTACCCCTATCTCTAGAGCGCTGCGTGGATACAAAATTAGTATCTGCATCCGATCCGCAAAAAATGGTCCGCAGATACCCACAACCCCATCCACGGCTGGGGATATAAAGCGGATCTCCGTGGATTTGCAGGGCTCTAACTATGTCATCACACATGGTTCTGAAAGCTTATTTCCCTCTCAGAAGCACGGGGATTCCCTTGCTCCTTACAAAAGTCGGGTGGAAATACTTGCTTGTGTTTTAATTGCTTTCAAAATGTTCTCTGCCAGGCTAATTATCATTATGAAACCGAAGTGTTTGTGCGCATGAAATGCCGCATTAGGGAGAGAAGATAAGGAACACCATGTTTCAGCCATGTAGCTGTCTGCACGCTGAGGGAGAAACAACATGGATCGGAGTTGATTTAAAAAACAAAACAAAGAAACAATGAGATCAGACAGAAAAGTGAAGGATTCAAATGAATGTAATTCACACTGCCATGAAAGGATAGCAACAGCCTGGCAAAAACTGAAAGAAAGCAGGAACATCAGTCATATAAAACGGACCGGCCCAGCTGGAAATAGCAATGCTTTGCAAGAGATGAAGGTTTGATTTCTGGGCCTGCTCTTGTTTCCCAAATTGGCAGGGGCTGGGAGAGAATGCCTTGAAGTTGATTAGTTTGTTTTCCCTCCATCTCGGCCAGGGATCACTGAAAGACAGAAAAGAAAGACAGAAGGCATTGTCTAAAAGATAAAAATAGATGCAGAGAAAAGGCAGGAGAGAGAGAAAGAGAGAGAGTGCGCAAATGGGAAAAATCAGAAGGAATGAAAAGGAGAGAATGGAAAAAGGAAAGAGAA
The DNA here is from genome assembly GCF_002925995.2 of Terrapene triunguis. Lineage (NCBI taxonomy): Eukaryota > Metazoa > Chordata > Testudines > Emydidae > Terrapene > Terrapene triunguis. Next base: position 610,281 of record NW_020665277.1, read on the forward strand.
AAACCACACATGAGAGCAAGTGACTGATGGAACATAAGTATGGAAATGCCTCCTCCTCGGCGGATCACAGTGCTAGCTATTGACACTCAGTGAAAGCATCATTTTTAGAAGCATAACTGCCTGTGTCCATGGTGGTCAAATATCATTTCAACCCAGAGATTGTTTTCTGACAATTGGAGCAAAGGAGCTGCACTGCTGTGCCTCCCCTAGCCTCCAAGTATGCTTATTAGCACATACACTTCCACCTGTCCCTGCATGCGGACCAGTCACTCTTTGACAGAGACGGGCTGACAGGTTCGGGGGCAAAGTGGGAGCTCACACAACAAGCAGCTCTTCTCCGCAGCGAACGCAGAGAGGGGGGCAGGAATGCAGGCATCAAAAGAACGGCTTCTTCAGATTTGATGGCCACAGGTGGCACGAGCGAGGAATGAAAGGCGTTTCTAGCCGTAACCAGACGCAGCAGAACTAATGAAGTCCAAAGCTGTTCATTTCACATAGTGGTGAAGAGGCTGATTGACTGGCACCTGTCCACAATGAGCCAGTGGAAAGAACAGAAGGAGGGAAGCAGGGAAAAGAGACAGAGCTCCCTTATATGAGCTGCATCGTGTGTACTGAGCGGTGCCACAGACCCAGAGAACTTATCACTGGGGCGGGAGGGGAGGGGAGAGAAAGGAAGATAAGCTTGAGCACCAAAACACCAGCTGAAGTTACTGGGAGCTGTAGCTATTCAGCACCCGTGAAACTCAGGCCCAAACAGCATGAGAGTCCACGTAGCCCATCCCACCTCACCTTGAGCAAGTCACCGTATCACTGTAATATCTGATCGTCTTCCTAACATCTGTCACATGTGGTTTATTCTCTCTCACATCTTCTCCCCAAGAGCAGAATTGTGTGCGCAGAGTAATGGTTGGTTTCGGTAGGGTTTTGTTTTTTAAATGCCCACGCTGCTCTATGTGGCAGGCCCAGTGTGCCTGGCCCTGAGAGCAGAAGGTGGGGAGGTTTAGGATGGGCCTTAGTCCCTGGTGGAGTTTGTTCCGCGGTCTCGGACAGGTTGTCTCCTGCGCTGATGAGCTTTACCCTGACAGTGGAAATTTCCGTTGTGCCTGAGGAGTGGAGCTGTTGACGATAGGCCTCACCTCAGAGAGCTATGCTCTTTTAGCGATGGTCTTCGACAGAAACAGGCTTACATTTTTAGAAATAGAGACTAATTCTGGGTGCCTTGAGACCACTTGGGCTGATTTTCCAAAGGTACTGAGTATTTGTCCTCACGCCAACTGACTTGAAAACGAGGCCTGAGGTGTCTGAAGCTGGGCGCCCCAATAAAATGAAGGCACCTAGAATTGGCCTCCAGTTTTCCAAATTTAGAACCTGATCCTACAACTGTAGAACATGATGCCCCAACTTCTTGCACAAAGGTGGGTTGCTGAGCCCCACGCAGAAGTCTGCTGACTCCAGTGAGGCTGTGTGAGGGAGATAGTTCAACTCCCACTGCAGGACTTAGCCACAGGCTTTAGTTTCTCCATCAGTCATTTCCCTCCCGTTGATATAACGGGGTTAATACCCACCCCACATGGGTGCGGGGAGAATGGATCAGTGTGTGCAAGTGCTACAAACATTAAGCACCACACCACAATCAGATGTATTAAGGACAATAGCTAAGAAGCCAACGCTCACCTGGCGTTTTTTCTCTCCTTTTCCAATGGGAGTCTCAGTACAACAGCGCGCCCTACCCTCCCTTTACTGCTTGTGCTCCTTTACTTGACACAGCAGCTTTGGCGTTGAGTTTTTCACTTCCCTAATTATGAACCTCGTTCCCAGTAATTAAATGATAAAAGACTCATTACTGCTTTCCTTGACTGTCTGACCTGTAACAAAATAAAAAAATAAAAAATGGAGACTTTCCAAATCCTCTTAAACACCCCTCCCCCGTTCCACAAGAACCTTAAAAATAAATAAAACAGTCTGGCTCCAATAAATAAATGAAAGAATAAATAAATAAATAAATAAAGTAGAAGTTTTCACATTTTATGACTGCTACCAACACAAGCAGCTGACCTCTCTGACTACGAGCCAGCCCATGGGGCATCCCATAAGTATGGCGTATTGCCTGGAGACCCATTGCGGGTAGTGAAGTTCAAACAGAAAATCTATTTTTAATGACTTTGGGGAGTGCTGTGGAGATGCTGAGTAATTCAATGTAATTAAAGCTATCTATCATTGAGTGAGTAGGAGCCGAAAGTTGATGAACTTTTCAATGAGATTTTTTTCCCCCTTCATTCATAAAAACATAGCCATGGCTCCTGCAGGAATCATAAAACAAAACAAAAAAATGGGAAGAACTCTCACCAGGTCCAGCTGTTCATGCTTCAGGGTGCCAGCATGGGATGAAGCTGGGGGAAAATAAAGAACAAACCAAACTTTCCCCCAGTATTTGTGAAAAGTTTGACAAACTTTTTCTTTGATGCTTTTGCTGCTGTCTCCTTTTCCCCAGCCCTGCTCAAATATTGAGGCTCTCTGGGATATATTTTTCTAAGGCCAAGCAAAAAGCTTGGTCACCATATCGGGCTGAGAAGTACATTGTGTTCCTCATTTTAAAGATGGGCCAGAACTAAAACCTTGGGTCCCATGAGCCTTAAACTTTGGGAGAATTCAGATCCAGAGCTGAATTTTGTGGATCAGGCTCAAATAATGCTGATTTTTAATGCAGAACCGTCCCCCCCCATGTAAAACTGACAACAATCACACAAACTTCAAGGAAGGAAGGAAGAAGCTACTTAGTGTGGTATATAGGGCAATAACTAGGACAAATGAGAGGCAAGTGAAAAGGGAACATTTAGACAGGATAGCGGGAGAAATGTCCCTACAGTGTGGTCTGTTACACTGTGGATTAGACTCCCACGGTAAGCGCTAGGAAAATCAGCACCTGGGCCATTTTAAAATGAGACTGGACAAAGCACTCACAAACACACTGCAGGAAACAATCTTTCTTGGGGATGTGATTTAATAAGTCTCCTTCCGTCCCTCACATCTCTCGTTGTGAATATCAGCATATGGCTTCTAGAGAGCAAACAAAAGTTTAATTGTATCTTAATGTTCAGGAAAGCGAGGGGCCCATCAACAATGGTCAGGGCTAGTCAAAGGGAGAGCAGATTCTCTTCTAACTGCCCCACTGCACCTCGTTTTGACTTGGAGCACAGCCAGCTATTCCAGTAGTGGGCGCTCTTGTGGGGTGGACCAAAGCACCCCCAGACCAAACCTGCAGCACCCCAGGGTGTTTTAGACCTCTCCATTTGTAGTACTGAACTAGGGTCTTTAGAGCACTCCTTACAATTCTCTCACTTTCACACCCATCCTGCCTGGTTTGCAGCCCAGTGGGGAGGATCTGGAAAGCAGGAGAAGATGTCAGAACCAGAAAAAAAACTGCCACAAAATTAACCCTTTGTTTGGTGAACTCCAGGGAAAAGCATTATGGATGGAGAAGAGAATTGAACTGACTCAAGCCCCAGTGGAAAAATCCAGAGGGCAAAGTGGAAAGGTGACTCTCACACAGAGAGGTCTGTTTCTCCAAAGGGTGACTGTCAAAGCATGCACAAAGCCACACAAGCACCTGCTGCAGGATGCTTATTCAAAATCATCTTAAAAGGCAAGAACTGATTGTTTGCTCCGGTCCTTCATGAAAAGATTCTAAATCCGCCACTACTTTCCTGAAAGGAAAGCCAGGGAGACCACACAAAGTCACTGCAAGGAACCATCTGTGCCTCGTCCTGGCTCCTGAGCACGTGTGCCAACGTCCGCAGGAACTACACGGCTATTTTTGATGCATCCTTTACATAATGGATGAGATGCAAAGCGAGCTCTCCAATGGACGAGCCCTTGTGAAGGGACCTGCTCTACATGACATGCCAAGCCTTCTGGACGGCGCTTCCACCAGCCGCTCTGGTGCTTTGTTGCTTTGGAACAGACAAGCGCAACAAGAGCCTGGCACAGCTGCCAAACCCTGCCAAAGGTGCAGCGTTTCAGAGCCAGAATCGGCGCTCATGCAGCCTATTCTTAAAGGCTCCACTAGTTGAAGAGCGCATGAGCTAAAACTCATAGTAATGCCTGGATATTTTAAACCCACTACGTGCTTCTGTACAACCCCTCTCCTAAGGCTAGGGGTCCCATCTTGGAAGGGCAAGCCTTTTAGCCTTTTAGCTTCAGTAGACAATTAGTATGTGGTAAGAGAGTCCCATCCAGGAGGCCATCCAAATACCCCTCCCTTTTCAAAGCTGACTTTGCAAGGCAAACATCTACCCATCCAGCCTCTTATGCTGTCCCCATCTGAATAACAGACAAATAATACTCAAAAACATACAGATGTGTGCACAAAACAGCTAACTGCACATGCCAACACGTACAACCATGTGAAAAACATTTACTTGTGAGTACAAACATGAGCGCATGTGCAAACCACACATTTGTGCCCACAAGTAGGTATTTTTCACATGTAACTGCCTATCGGCACTTGTGGTTGGCTGCTTTTGCACTTTGACAGCATGTTTTGTTGAGGCAGTCACACGGTCACATGTGCGCACTCACTTTCCCCATGCGTATTAGGCAACAGTGTTTGAGAACGTACAGTTCTAAGGCACCAGCACCGCAGTATGCTTCACTGTAACTAATAGAAGTGCATGTGCCCAGGAAGGGGACAGATGAGGCGGGGGCTGCACTGACAGATAAGAGAAAGCAGCCATTAGAAAATAAAACCCTTTCTCCCCGACTCCTCCCCAGCTTAGCAGAGAAAATGTTACCCAAACAATCTGAAAGGTTGACAGAAATTGAATCAGCAGCTGCAATTTTTGGAGGGGAAGCTAGGAGGTGGGAGCAGAGGCCATATTTACAGACGTTTCCATGACTACAAAGAGATTATTCAATTACAGCCTTAGCAGGAGAGTGCAGAAGGAGTGTCCCTAAAACTCTGGTCCATGCAATCTTTCTGATGAGTCTCTGGGCTTGTCCAAATGCACAGTTAGTGCTCAGCAAGCTGGGTTATAAACTATACAGTGCACTAGCCGGCTGCGTGGACCTTGCCACTGCACACTAGAAGTTCTGTAGTGCACTTTCATCTACTGTGGTTTGAAACAGGAACAGATCAAAATGCACTCCAGAACTTCTAGTGCCCGGCAGGAGGGTTCACATGACCCGTTAGTGCATGGCAGGCTAGTGTGCGGTAGATTTATACCTCAGCTTGCTGTGCATTAAAAGCTTGTCTAGACAAGCCCATAGTCTCTTTGGGTATGTCTACACTGCAAGTAAAAACCTGTGGACAGCCCACCCCAGCTGCCTCGGGCTAAGGGGCCATTTGATTGCAGTGTAGACATTTGGGGGTCGCCTGGGCTCTAGGACCCTGCAAGGTAGGAGGGTCCCAGAGTTCAGGCAGGCAAGCCCGAATGCCTACACTGCAATTCAACAGCCCCTTAGCCTGAGTCAGCTGGCACGGGCCAGCTGAGGGTTTTTAACTGCAGTGTAGACAAACCTTTTCTGGCCAGAGGAACTATATTACCACCTTTCCAGGAAGAGCTGTATTTAAGTACCCTTGCCTTGCCAGCATAGCTTCCGCAGCTAGTAGAGGCAAAACTTCTCTGTGTGTATCTGTCTCTCTCCTATGGATACTGCACCTTGGTCTCCCAGATGCAATAAAATACCTTATTGCTGCCCTTAACATAGCCCTGCCAGACGCCCCGGAGAGGGCCTGAAAAACAGAATGGAGCATCTCTTGGGAAAGCAAGGGATAGAGACAGAATAATACAGATCCCAAAACACGCCTTTAAATCTGGCTTTCAATCCTACTAGTCTCAAACCAAAGGTTCTCCCATCAAACCAAGGCCCCAGCTGGCAGGGCTCAGGTTTGGGGTGGACCCTGTCATGGCAGACAGAGCACAAATAGCTTCCTGTGGTTTACCACAACTCAAGTTAATCATTAGATCTGTGTGAGGTGTCAGAGCAAGATGTGCCGGAATAACAAGATACTATGGGAAGCTCTTTTTCCCATTCCCAGGGGAAATATATGCTCATGTAAACCTAGAGGAGGAAAAAATAGTTTTCATATGAAATAAGAGCTGCTCACAATCATTTACCCGACACTCCATCTATTCAACCTGCCAGCTCCTCCACTGCCCCGGGCAAGCAGTCCTGAGGCTCACAGGCTTCAGAGGGCAGGATGTGGTACAGACAAAGGGTACCACCTGCGTTGCATTGCCACGAATTCCCTGTCTCCCACTGTTCCGGGTGGGCTGTGATCGTGCCATTAGTCATTGCAGCTAAAGTGCTGCCGTAGTGTATCTGACCATTGGGCCCATCTAATCTGGTGTCCTGCCTCTTGCTATACGGCCTTGGGCCCATTAGATCTGTCTAGTCCAGCAACCCCACTTAGGCTGTAGCTCAGCACCATGGGAGCCCTTTCATGGTTTCAGTTGTACACACAACACACGTCCTACAGAGAATAGGAAAACTTCCTTCCCACCACCAACATACAGATCTTCTCTTTGCAACCACCCTAAAAACGTGAAAACGTCACACACAGTATTTTGAACATTTCAGACGGTGCACAGTCAGTCATTCTCATGGCCACCAGCTGACAAAGGTTAGCCCACACTGCAAGCCAGCATGAGTGTGTGTGTGATGATCACTGATAGAAAATGGGCTGGCGGCATCAGTGCATCCCCCAGTGCTGTACACAGAAGTCTGCAGCTGGAAAGCTGATCCTCGGTAGAACAGAACAACCATGCATCACATCCATGTGGCAGCTGGTACTCAGAAGCCTGAAGCTAGGCAGTGGAAGTTCATAGATGTGACACACATGACGTTAGGATGCATCTTTTTGTATTCGGTTAAAAAATAATCAGACAAAGTATTTTCACCAATTAATTTCCACGCATTTCTGGAGTCAGTGAACGCAGAAAAAAAAATAACATTTATCATAATTATGACAAGTCTGACCACAGATTGTGTGCACTACATACATATATAGCCTCTATAAACACCACCCCCAACATCACTACGGCTGCTTAACTCGACTGTTGAAATCTCCCTTACAGTACACTGGGTTTGCCAGAGACACTGCCATATAAGTAGTCCTATGTACCTTCCCCCCCCCCCCCCCCCGATAAAGACCAGTGCTGGGCTGACTCTTGTGTGATTACACCAGCAGTGAATAGGGCCCAGTGACCAAATTTATTGGACCAAATAAAGTATATTTATTGACAAAGAAAGAAAGAGGGAGAGACACGCAGAGAAGCTAATAACTAGGAATGAGATGCTAAAACTGGGATCTCAGCAAACAATGACAAAATCGTGTCAAAGTAAATCTACATCTATTCTCATCTTGAAAACCACCAGCCCTTGTGACCACATGAACCAGACCTCTCTCCTTGTATTCTAGGCTTTCCTCCCCAAATCACAGGTGCTGCATCCCTTCTTTAGGAGAAGGCAGCACGACACAACCCAGCACTTCTAGAAGAATCTGGCAACTAGGTGTAATTTTTTTAAATGGAGACAGCTGATTACAGATTCCCAAACTCCTGCATAACAACTTCCCTCCTTTGTTCGGCTTATAATGTAGCAAGTTACAATACCCCCCCCAAAGGGGAAAAAATAAAAACAGACCAGACCACACCACAAACAATTCCAGTGCTAAGAATAAGCACTTTGGCTTTTAATTCTGAAATTGTGTTTGTTGTGTGTGTTTATTTTACACAATGCCCTAAAATTACTGTCCTCGACTGCAAAACACCCCCAAAACAAAACAAAACAAAAATGCAAAGGGGCGATTTGCCTGTGTGTGGTTCTGCGGATAGAGTGTCATGCTCATTTGATCAGTGATTAGTACTGCAGTTATATATCTCAAATCTTGGATAAATGGACCTTCACGGTGGCCCCAGACACTACACTGGGCACAATCGGGGGGGAGGGGGTGGGGAAGAGAACGTATCTTAGTTGGTGCCCAAGAAGGTGCTTCAATTGAGTTACTCTCCATTTACATTAAATGAAGGCGAGAGGCGAATCAGGACAATGGAGGGAAAATAAATGTGGATGCCTATGATGCTACCTTTACAGAGTCACTTTTCTGACTATGCCCCCAATCCTGTAGTGAGCTCCGTCTGAGTCGAACCCTTCCCCTGCGCAGAGTTCGTTTCAGGACTGCAGCCAAAGGCTGTCCTTCTCGTTCGTTTCCTAATACAGTAAATGTCTTCAATCCTGTTGATGCAAATGTGAATTCAGGGTGCTTGGCACCTTGCAATATTGGGCCCTTAAGGGAATAGTATTTTAAGGGAATAGGCACAAGGCTGTGTTCCACAACTGGTGGAAGGGCAGGGTTAAGACAGATGGCCTGGAAATGGAACGGGGAGGTCCTTTCTTCACTCTCCTCCCCCCTGAAATGGCTGGATATCAAATATGACAGCATCCCTCAGATTGCATTATTGCTTTTATTTGAAGTGGCTTTCCTAGAACATTGCAACAACTGGCAAGTTGCACAGCAAGACCACACACTCTGACGTGGCCCCTCAGACAATAAGACTCCTCCGTTGTGTGACACTGATTAGTCCCAAGCCTCAGAGGGACTAATTAATAAAGATAAAAGGGGAACAGCTTTTCAAAATTTCCAGACTCAAGTGGGGATCAATCCAACATAGTAAACTTTGATCTCAGATCAGTTCATGGCCTTTTTCATTTGCTGCTCTGACTTGCTGCCATGTACCTAAAACACATATCCAACGGCCATTTAAAAGTTTTAACAGGATCTTAGAAAATTAATTAAGGTGAACAATTATCAAGTGTCTCTCTCTCTCGCTCTCTCTCTCTTTGTGTGCAAGTGGCAAAAATAGGATTTTAAATAATTTTTGGAGTTATCAGTGATGTAATTAGGTGTTCAGTGAACACTTACAATGGAGCGGTGCTTATTAAAATTACTGTTTTAATCAGAACGTTGCTGGAGAATCATTAAGAGCACAACGGTTTGATTCCCTGGAACTCTAATTAGACCTGGACTTCTTGCTACCCGGGGGAGCCACCTGAATTGAATCCAGCTCAGCCTTGTGCTCAGCACTACAGGTGATACATTCTCATTTCCATGCCTGTTGGGAGGACGCTTCGGTGCTGTTATGCAGTGACCTCGCCAAAGCTTCCTTAATGTATCGCAGGCAGAGGAAGTTGAGCTCTATGCCGGAGAAAGTGCTTAGGCTGCTGAACAGGAGTCTGAAAAACAAGGGAGTGGGAAAGAACTGCCCTGAAATACAAAAGATGCCGTCCTGCTTCCCTCAGGAGTGATTCAGAATCAAAGATCCAGCTAAAGTCTTCGCTTTCGTCTGCAGCGCGGTTTCTTTGGTAGGATTGCAAAGTTCACCTCCAGGAAAATGCATCTGTGGTTCTGTTGTCGCCTTCTGCGACCAGAGAGAGTCTCAGGCTGCTTTGAAGCATCTTCTTTAAGTCTTCTGTGCAATGCTTTGTATGGCTATAGGCAGGGAAAGTCTAGGTTTTTCTTAATTCTGTCTTCTAGCACTCCTGGCTTGGTGCCACTAGTGGCCACATTCTTTCTTGCACGGAATTTGGTGCAACCAAAAGGAGCACGCCTCCATTTATCCTCAGAACACGTATTGCATGACACACAGCAAAGCACTCCCCCCTCTCCCTGCCCTGCCCACATGCCTGTGGCCTGGAGGTTCATTTCTAGGGCCTTGTCTCCAATGGCATTTTAGCTATCCATGTAGCAGCACTGGCAGAAACCCCTAGTGCAGACAGGGCCGGCTCCAGGGTTTTGGCCGCCCCAAGGAGCCAAAAAAAAAAAAAAAAAAAAAGCCGCGATCGCGATCTGCGGCGGCAATTCGGCGGGAGGTCCTTCGCTCCGAGCGGGAGTGAGGGACAGTCCGCCGAATTGCCGCCGAATAGCTAGACGTGCCGCCCCTCTCCGGAGCGGCCGCCCCAAGCACCTGCTTGCCAGGCTGGTGCCTGGAGCCGGCCCTGAGTGCAGACAGCTTACAGCAGTGCAGCTTACCCCAGCTTGAAAGTAGGGTAAATCACGACTATCCCAAGAGTTTGTCCTGGTACAGCTGCTCTGGCACCTCAGTTCGCTGAGTAGACATCCTAGCCATGAGAGCAGAGTCCAGTTTCCATGCCTCATTCGTTAATAGCTTATGAGTTTCAGAGTTGCTGAGAGCACACAGCTCCCATGGACCTCAGTTGGAGCTGCTGCTCAGCACGTCTGAATATACAAACCCGATATTTATCTAGGAGAGGAAGGATGGTCCAATGGTTAGGGTACTAGCCTAGTGCTTAGGAATCTGCTCTTCCACAGATTTCCTGGGTGATCTTGGGCAAGTCACTTAGTCTCTCTCTCTGCTTCGATTCCCCATCTGCAAATTGGGAAAACAGCATTGCCCTACCTTATAGGGGCGTTATGAGGACAAACACATTCAAAGATTAGAGAGGCAAGGTGGGTGAGGGAATATCTTTTATTGGACCAACCTCTGTTGGTGAGAGAGACAAGCTTCCAAGCTACACTGAGCTCTTCTTCATTCAAAGATTGGCAGGTGCTCAGATACTACTATGATGGAGGCCATATAAGTATCCATGAAAGATTGATTGAGCCCATTGGGAATTATCCCCCAGAGCGCTTTATAAACAACGGAGACATTTTTCAGAATAGGGGATCTGATTCTCATTGACATGAAGACCCCTTTGTACTGCTCCGGCAGTGCAAATGTATTCCCATTTTAGGACCCCTTTACTCTGCCAGGGAGGTGTTAAGAGGCCTTAGTGTCAAAGAGAATTGGGCACTGGGTGTCTAGAATTAGGCATTTAAATTCATACTGAAACACCTAAATCCAAGGGCTTGCCTTCACGATGCATTAGTACCAGAAAGGTGTGAATTCTAGCTTGCAGCAACGTGTCATGCACTAACGGGCCTGCGTGGACCCTGCCAGTTTACATTGAAAGTTCCCTAGTGCTTGTTAATGTAGTACTGTTTGAAAATGTGACCATGTCAATGCACACTAGAGAATTTTCACTGTGTGCCAGCAGGGTGCACACTGGCCCGTTGGTGAGTGACACACTAGTTCGGACTACAATTCACACCCCACTAGTGCCAGCTAACACATTGTGTAGACAAGCCCTAACTGGCCTGATTTTTAGTGATTCTGAGCACCTGTGGCTCCTGTTGGCTTAATCCATCCATTTCCCCTCTATGATTGCACAGCTGCACAGAATCACTCTTCCTATAAACCATAGGCTAGACAGCACCAGTATCTTCCCCCAGCTTGCCTACAACTCCTGAGGTCCAGTTAAGGTGCTAAAAAGGATTGGGGCAGGTTACGATTAAATAGAGTAGTTTAAAATTACAAACTCCTAAAATGGGATTACAGTCTTAATGAAAACAGTAATGAATGAAGGAGGCATCCAAACATTACCCATAAATATCAGACAAATAGACTAGATCGCTGGATACTGCATCTACAAACCACATAAAATGACTTCAGTTGCTCTACATCGATAAATAACAAAGCTATATTTAATGTTAAAACAGATTCCCCCCCTGCTTCTTTTTGAAGCTGGTTTCTTGATTTGGACGCTGCCACCCAGGGGGAAATAGTTCATTCAGAAGCTGAAACACGCATCAGGGCTTCAAATCCCCCACCAAAAAACAACCAGCGTTAAAAATCAATCATGTATGCCAAGACACATTATTACAGCAGTCTAGTCGCACAAGCTGTGATTATTGTTATCAATACCCTCAGTTCAGCCTTTCCGTTTCTGCGCGATAGCCCCACTTGCACTGCCAAGTCACTTCAAATCTGACATGCACATCATCCCCGTGAGCCCCTCCGGAGCTCACACTCCCTCCATATGCTGATTGTTAAAACTGCCCAGACTCTTCCAATTGCCTGTTGCGTGTGGGGACAGTGGGATTAAACCCTATGCAAAACCAACCCTGATGAGTAGGAGGCTGGACAAATCTCCTCCTGGGTACGCTGACATTACATTATTGATGGTGAGGGTGGGGTGGGTAATGCAATATTGACAGCCAGACGTGCCAAGGGGAGGAGGCTGAACCTGCATAGTGACACAGCACCAAACCCTTGTGGGTTTTAGCCAGCCATCTGGTCTGCTGGATCTCATGAGAGCCCCAGAGGGCACAATTATTCATGGCAGCACCGCCTCCTCCTTGGAAATGCCTCAAAGAGTGCTTTCCAGCTCTGCTGCCTTGAGGCTAGAGTCTTTGTGGCTGTGGTAGCCCAGATGCTGAATGGAAGACACTGCTATGTGGTTAGGTTAACTCCAGCCCTCAGGGCCACTAGCCGGTAGACGAAACTGGGCTACCTCTCTGATACAGTAGAAGTGTGTGATCTTTTAAACGCTGTATCAGGCACATGTGGTTATAACATCATTAATCCTTTGCCCTCCCCTATCACCCTGGAATCTGAAATTGCCTTACAAACAATGAAAAGCCCTCTGTGGGCTAGGTAAGTATTAGCCTCCTTATTTTGCAGATGGAGAAACTGAGGAAGGGAAGGGTAAACTGACTTGCCCAAGGATGCAAAGTGAGTTGGTGGCAGAGCTGGGAAGGGAACTCAAGTCCTGAGTCCCAGAACTGTGCTCTAGCCATTAGAGACAAGGCCTATTGTATGGTACCAAACCGATCTTTAGTAATCCAACTCATTTTCCTCAGCCAGGATGCATCCCACTGGGGAAATGAACAAGAATTGGTTGAACAGAACTCCTGGTAGCTTGATTTTAAATACAATGAAGTACCAAGGATTCATTAAGTGCTGATGGGGGAGGGGAAGGGAATGTATGTACTTTATAAATATAAATTAACTTTCCAGACAGGCAACAAGCCCAGTCCTTGTGCTTTCCCATCCGGAAACAATTGTTAAAGCAGACAAGTGAAAAGGGAAGAAGCCGGGGTGCAGAGTTATTCCTGCAGCGCAGGGGACAGGTGACCTTTCCAATGCTGTACAACTTGTATAAATCTTATATAATGAAATAAAAAAAATAATTAATAAATAAAGGTTAAATCACTTCCCACAGCAGATTTATACCAAGAACGACGTCTGTGCAGACAATGGGCCACTTTACACAACAGGCTTTTAACTTTCCTTTCCTAAATATGAGGCTGACTCCTGACTGGCCAACCACCAGATGAGGGATAGGAGCCCTTGAAACCAGGGCAACTTGCCAAAGTGAAGGCAGGAGAAGTAGTGCTCGCCTGCGGTTTATTTTAAACACACAATTAAGGTTTTCAATGGGTCTGACCATTTCACAAGTCACAACACAGTGGCTTTAGCCGTCAGACCTTCTCCCGAAAACACTCCCAACCTCCCGGGACTTGACCCCACCAGCAAATCAGCACTTGAAACACACTCTCTTCCTCTTCTCTTGCACACCGCAAAGCAAATATTGGTGCTTGAGGTTTGGAAGTGCCTCTGGGAACCAGAGGAAAGGACAGACGAGGGCCTCCCACTGGCCTAAATAAAAGCACAAACAGCAGCCAGAGCCATGGAAGGGCTGGTCAAGGAATTCAGCTGCGGGCCCACAGTCAGGTTAGGGGAACCTTACCTGCCCTTCCTCAAGCGCTGTTGCCACATAGGAGAGCCAGAATCAGAGCAATTCTGGGGCTATGGCAAAACCTGGAGGAGACCCAGTGTCTCAGAGGGCTCGTGTGGCTGGCAACAGGGGAGAGTTAGAAGCTGAGTTTTGCTGAATTCGCAGTGCCTCCTGCTAGCCGTCACCAAGCTCCTTCTGTACAGATTGCAGAGACCCAGCAGGCCATGGTTGGGGTGAAAGCAAGATGATCTTTCTTCCTGTCAGGGCGGCTCCAGGCACCAGCGCACCAAGCGCGCGCCTGGGGTGGCAAGCCACGGGGGGCGTCCTGCTGGTCGCCGTGAGGGCGGCAGTCAGGCTGCCTTCAGCGGCATGCCTGTGGGAGGTCCGCCGGTCCCGCGGATTTGGCGGCAATTCGGCGGCGGGTACGCCGAAGCCGCGGGACTGGCGGACCTCCTGCAGGCATGCCGCCGAAAGCAGCCTGACTACTGTGCTTGGGGCGGCAAAATACATAGAGCCGCCCCTGCTTCCTGTGTACACAGACTCTTACCTCCTTGCTCGATGCCTTCTAGGGGCTGCTCTGCACAACCACACAGCACAATATCCCACTTTCTGAGAAGGGGAGAGTGATAAAACCTTCATCCAAACTTCACATTAACCACTACCTCGCAGGAATGAAACAGCAACACAAAAGAAGAACAAACAGCTTTAGGAAGGACAGGGTGCACTGCCTGAACCTTCAGCTTGTATGACATAGATTTATTCTGTCCTTTTAAGACATTCAGCTCCTAACCCTCTGACTTGCTTGAATTCTCAGCATTTTAGTGGGTTATAGCCGACGAAAGCTTATGCCCAAATAAATTTGTTAGTCTTTAAGGTGCCACAAGGACTCCTCATTGTTTTTGCTGATACAGACTAACACGGCTACCCCTCTGAAACCTGTCAGCGTTTTATGTAATCCTCTACGAATGAAGAAGGCTGACTCTCTCTGGCTGCATATCTCTTTTCCACAAGAGGATCTGGAGGACATACCAGCAGTTCTATGTGGAGAGCTAGGGTGTTGTTCACAGATGCAATCTCAGGTAGCAATTAGGGCATATTGGAGGTCCACCTGGTGACACAATGACACCAGTTCCAATGGATGATTCCTGCTGGCACCCTAACCAAGTAGGGATTAAGGTGTCCTGGCATATCCCTACATTGTCTACTTTTCTTGACACTCTTTTTCACCCAAACGTGATCTCCTGGATTCAGTATTCTCAAGGATCTTTGTGTCACCTGTCAAAGTCCTTCTTCTGGCAGTTTTATATTCAATCCCATCCTGACACCCTGTAGAGATTGCAGAGACTCAGCACCACATGGCTGGGGTGAATGCAATACTGTCTGTTTCCTGTTTACCCAGACTCTCCCCTCCTTGCTGTATGCCCCCTAGAGCCTTCTCTAGACATTCACTAACACCACACCTTTGACTTCAGCCACGTCGCCATCTTGACATGAAACCAAAATGGTGGCCCTTTGGGTGAGAAGTCAGAGCCATAGGACGGGTCTGTGTCACTGCCATGCTGAGGAGCATCTACATGCATGTCAGTACGTTCCAGCGGCAGTAGCACTGAAAGGGACCACCCTTCCTGACCTCCAGACTGAAGGAAAGCTGCCATAGCTAGAGAGAGTTAGTGGGACATGGGCAAGGGAAGAAATAGAAGCTCCAAGATAAACCGGTGAGGGATAGAACTAGGAATGAGCAAACTGATTCAAGCTGAATCAGAATCAAGAAGATTTAGTTTCCAACCAGATTGGAAACAGGATAGAGGAGGACTCTCATGAAAGAGCCTGTTCCAGAGCGATTTCCAGGCCATATTTGCAGCCTCAAGCTATTGAATTAGTTCAGGTCAAAGTGATGGGCTTGAGCTGGAAAGTTTGGGCATAGAACCAAACTTCCCCAAATCTCCATGCAATTTGAGAGGTCCAGAACCGGTGTCTCAGTTTAGAACCTCTTAGAGACACAGAGTTGGCTCTGGTGTTCTGGTCTGAACCTATCTCTAACTTGGAGAGTCATCCGAGCTGAATCTCTGGATCGTTTGAGCTCACTCAACATGAGGAAAAGGTGGAAAGAGCTGGTGCACCTTTCCTAGGGGAAGTCAAGAGGAGATACTGTAAAGACCAGGGAAAGCAGAGGATGCAGGACCATGGTAAGGGAATGGTGAGGGGAGAGATTGGGCCCAAATGACTCCCTCAGTTTGGGGAAAACAAGCACATAAAATTTGAACAGTAATTATTGTGTAACAACCTATCCTGCACACCCCAACGCAGAGCCCTTTACTCTTCACAATTGCTGCATTTCCCCTATGAATAGCAAGAGGACTGACAACGGAGGCAGAGCAGCATGTGTCTAATGGATGATGTGGATGAGAGTGGAGCTTTGCTTTCCCTCAGCTGCCCTCCTGGTGAAAGCCTGAATGAGAGCAGCTGTTGCAGGCAAGGTTCTCTGCAGGACAGCTTGCAAGGGATGGGGTTAATAGGCCTGCCCCATGTGTGACCTCTCCTTCCTCTCTCTGAGAACCCCTAATTACCAGGCAACAGGAAAAGGGACAACCTGCAGAGCAGGCCCACCTGACCATCCCAGCTCCACCCCCAGCAATCGATCCATCCATCGCAACCTGTGGTGTTGAAGGAAGGAATTTTCCCTCAGCTGGAGCATCAGGAGTCCAAGAGAACCAGCTTCTCCCATCCCACCACACGCTGAGCAAACTAAATAAGGCAAAGCAAGCTCTGGAAAAAAGGGACACACCAGCAGGCACCCTCCTCCAAAACACGGAGTAGCTAGGGAGAGCCATAAATAAATAACACTGCTAACGAAAGTAGGCCTGCACAGCTAAGATGGCGTGGGGTAAGCAGACAGATTACTCTATTTCTGATACACCGACAGCCTGACAATTGGCAAATGAACCTCCACGGTTATCTGTTTCCCCTCTTTATTCTTCTCTCATAAAACTAGCAGGAACAGGGATAGGAAAGAGACGCAGGCAGCAGCCGAGTTGAGTATGAAAAATGAGCAGCATATGCATCAGAGGCAGCCCGAGCAGGGAGCTCGCTATGGAGCCAGGGACCTCGGCAGCGTTCTTCACACTCCCCTGGTATCTTCAGGAATTCTCTTCAGGTGGGTTATTTTCTGCAGCTGAATTATTAACTCCCTGCATGCCTTACTGCAGCATGCGCTGTGGGAGGCCAGTATAATTAAGGAAGAAACTGAAGCTATAATGCCACCCATGACTGGCATGAGTCATGGACTGAAGGGGTTTGTGGGGGGGGGTCTATTATTATCTGTATTACACATGCACCTAGAGACCTTAACAGAACAGTGCCCAGTTGTGCTGTGCACTGTACACACTCGCACATAAGACACCATCACTCCCCCATGGCGCTTACAGACTAGACAGACAAAACATTAATTATTCCTATTTCACAGGTGAGGAACTGAGGCAGATGGAGATTATGTAACTTGTCCAAGACTGCACAGTGGCGTCTGAGTCAGAGTTGGGACTTGAACATAGTTCTCCAGGGCCTTAACCACAAGATCTTCCATTCTCCGTTATTATTTTTTCATGCCATTAGCACAGATTTTGAGCTATCTCTGAGGTAAGGCTGAGACCCACCTCTCCCTCCCCTCACCACGTCCCAGGGGTGCTTGCCACAGTTAGCAAACACCAAGACAAAAATGCCACATTTTGTCTAAATCCATTGTTCAGATGAAAAGCCAGAATTGCTGAGGAGGAAATGCCCTGCCACCCACGCTGAAAGGGATCCCACATGGCTAACTGGCAGTGGGCAGAGCACGGCAGGGAACCTTGCATCTGCCTCTCCAGAATAGACCGGCAGGCTGTGCTCTGCAACAATGTGGGCTTTGTTTTCTGGTCTGGCACTTCCCATGGTGTCAATGACACTGAAAAGGTTTGATTAGCTCCTTCTGTCTGTTTCCTTGGCACACACCAATATAATTTAAATAACCCAACCTCAGCACTGTCCCTCCGTACCTTGTTTGTTACTGCCGTAATTATTCAATGGCTGCTCTTCCCGGATGACGGTACTAGTAGAAATCAACAGCTTCCAAATCCTGTTGACCTCTGTTCCTACTTGGCCTGCAGCTGCAGCACCTCCACCTCACAAGCTCATCTCACATCTCACAAGCTGAGCAGGCCGGAGACCTGTCAGAACTCCGCACGGGGAACTGGTGCTAGGAAAAACTATGGCAAGCAGTGCACTGAAGTGTTGCATTAGATGCCACTTGTCCCTCTGAGTCCGCATAGAAGCAATGCTACAAGATGGTGCTGAAGCGTGTTGTGCTTCTGAAAGTGCTGCTCTCGGGTGAATTGCAAAACTGAGGTCCTGAGCATATTGTAGATTTTAGAGCTAGAAGGGACTTATGTTCATCTTGTCTGACCTCCTGCATAACACAGGCCAGAGTATTCCACCCAGTGATTCCTTTTGGCCATTACAGCTCCTAGGAGACTGTGTTAGCCCATGTCTTCTGGACCAGTTCTAATGCAGAGACTGGCTACACCTCTACCCTGATATAACGCTGTCCTTGGGAGCCAAAAAATCTTACCGTGTTATAGGTGAAACCGCGTTATATGGAACTTGCTTTGATCCGCTGGAGTGCACAGCCCTGCCCCCCCCCGAGCACTGCTTTACCGCGTTATATCCGAATTCTTGTTATATCGGGTCGCGTTATATTGGGGTAGAGGTGTATCTAAATTCCCCTTGCAGATACTTCTTGTCCTAAATGGTCAGGCTGTGCTCTCGTGCGTCATTAAACAACTACTGTGTTCAACTCTAGAGATGGCTGTATTTCCGAAGTGGTGAAATGATCCTTGTCTCTAGCGTCTGTAAACTGTTTCAAGGTTCTTCAGGATAAGTGTGACAGAAATGCAGGAAGACATTTACAAAACTGCCCAGTGGATCTGGATGCACAACTGCATTTAATTTCAATGGCAATTGTTCATTTAAATCTTTGATGCAGTTTTTTAGATCTCAGCTGCATACTAGTAATGTGTTCCTAGTCTGACCATTGACCACCAGTCATTTGATGCAGGAAGACTATTGTAGTCCAGATACCCTTGGTAGTATTGTTTTCTAACGAGCTCATATTGTCCTTGCTAGTCAATCTTCTGCCCCCGTCTGTCATTCTACCCATTTGTATATCAGCCCATCAAAGCTGTCAAAAGTAATTTAGGAACCTGACCACCAATGTGAAAAATGAACCCTCCTAAGCTATCTAAAGCCTTGTAATTCTGACACAAAATGAACAGTAAGCCTTTCCCCGCAATGGCGAAAACCATAGCCTTGTGGCAGTCATCGCACACAGCAACCCCTTGGAACCAGATTAGTGGATGTTCAATTACAACAACACACCAGAGACAAATGTTACAGTACAATATATCTGCACAGAAAACAGCTCAGTGCAGATATACTGAAATCTCATCTGGGACATGCTGCAGGAGGCCATGTCAAAAGGAAATGCGAACCAAATGCTGCTGAGTATTTGGTGTATTCAGCTTGCGTTGCGCACAAGGTAACAGGAGAACTTGGAGCTCCGTTTCTATATAGCACCACATCAGCACTTTGATAGTACAGGCACCTGCCACTCTTTCACCCCAAGTGCAACAACCCTGTCTTTGCTATCAGAATAAAGATAACATTTGTTTGGAGCAACTTAGGCCTGGTCTTCATCTGTTGTCTCTTGTCTTATACCTAGATTGTAAGGTCTTTGGGGCAGGGTCTGTCTCTCTGATCTGTGTTTGTATAGTGCCTATGACTGGTGCTACTAGGTGCTATGATAATACAAATGATAAACAACAACAACAAGAAGTCTCGGGGGAACATAGCGAAGACAAGACACTTTAGTTTTACCATGAGGAAAACGAGGCGAGCTCAGCACTGTGCTGTAACCTGGGCTTGACTTTACTTAGTTTACCTGTGTTTTTACCTCAGGATAGCTCCCATTCTCTCATAATGGAGGGGCTTGGCCATCTGCTCTGGTCCCACAGCACTGCACACTGCATTGCCGCCCTTGGCTTTGCGCTTGCACTAAGCTCCCATGTGTTAGCTACCCCATGGTAAAAAATACACCATTTTTTAGCAGTGAAGACAAAGCCTTAGGAGAAAGATAATGGTGAAACCTTGAGAAATTCCCTCTCCAAATTCCACTTTTAACTTTCTTATTGCTTAAAAACCTTTTCCTGGGCTTGGCTTTCACTTAGTCTATCCAAGGTTCTTATACAAAGCCCATCTCCATGGTATCAAAATTTCTAGCTTGTTGACTCTTCAGGGAAGTTCCTTAATTTTGTATTCTCTCCATTTTATGTTTATAAAATAAAAAGCAGTTGGACGCAGTATCAGGGAAGTGGCTGCAGGTTGCAAGGCTGGATGAGACACTATGGGCCACGTGCTTCTTTCCCTCTTCTTTTGCTTTAGCACAGGGGAAGGACATTTTGGGGGGAGTTGCCAAGGATGAGGCATTGTATGAGAGGGGAAGGATGATTCAGTGTTAGGACATTAGCCTGGGACTCCAGAGACCTAGCAATTCCCTATGACCTTGGGCAAGTATTGTAGCCTCTCTCTGCTTCAGTTCCCAGTCTCTAAATTAATTAGTTGTTTCATTATGGTGACTGGCCAGAATTCAGGCTAGAAACAAAAAGCTGTAAGATTCAGATCAAACTGCTCCATCCTTTGTGAGCTCTATGGGGTAGAAGAGACAGGTTGGGTTGTTTATAGCCAGGGGTTACAATGAAGGTTGTCACTAATGAAATAGTAGTAGATATTATAACAATAATGATACTTTTCACCCCCACAGCACTGAGGCCTTAAAGTCACCCCCACACACTCACTAATGGAGCTGGTCAGTATTTCCCAAATTTCAATTTTATTTTTAAACGAAAATGTTGTGAAAAATTAATGAAAAGGATTGACATTTTTAAATATAATTGTCTTCTCATTACTTGCTCAGGTCTACTGATTGATTAAGCCTAAACACTCTGAAGAGGCAGACAAATGCTATTTCCATTTTACACAAGGGAAAACTGTGGCAGAGAGGGGTTAAATGACTTGGTCAAGGTCACACACTACATCAGTGGTGAAGTCTGGTATGGGACCCTGGAGCTGTAATTCAATGCACCCCCAACCTAACCAACATCCATTGCTTTCTCTCATGATGGAGGGGCTTGGCCATCTGCTCTGGTCCCACAGCACTGCACACTGCATTGCCGCCCTTGGCTTTGTGCTTGCATTAAGCCTTGGAGTCTTCATTGCATTTCATTTTCTGCTAATACAGGGTTTGGGGATTCTGTTTCAGATCTTGGTTTCGGAACGTTTGCTTGAATAGCCCAGTCCTATGAGCTGCTTTGAATGCAATTACCAATAAATATACTGTCTTCAAGAGTCAAAGGAGAGCAACCTTAAATGAGAAGCAGTCTAGCAGCTGAGACACAAGGGGAAACGTACCCCTTAGCTGATGGGAACAACTTTTCTATCAAATTCAGTGGTCTGGTTCTCTCTTGATTAACAGCACCCTGGAGCTTACTAGCCCCTTTGTCTTCCTAGTACTGGGTATTTCTTTGGCTGCTGTTTGTTAGACTATTTCCTTGGTTACCTCCATGCTTATTGTTCTCTGGGGCATTAGCTGTGTATCTTACTGATGCTCACTCCTCCAGTACAGTGCAGTATACCACCTCAGGCTACTGTCCACCATGAGTTGGATCAGCATATAGGAGACCTATGAAGAGCAACAGGCTACTATATTGTAGGCAGCAATGCTGGTTATTCAGCCAGAAGTCTAAGTCCAGTCCACACCATCAACACTCTAGGGCTAGGGGGTGCTGCATGGCTGGAAGGGCAATCAAGTTGAGGAAAAGCAAGATGGTGAACATTTGTGGTCACTGAAGATTTTCCCAAGAGTAGGGGTATTCAACCTAGTGTCTCAGGCACACATCTCTATTTAGGAGAGCATTTCAGCACGTGTTCAAGTATGATCATGAATCAAGGACTAAGTTAAAACCCACATAATTACATTTAGTCTCCCTAAATTCCCCAGGCAGTTTTGATTACATCCAGTATTATTCTTCAGTTCCTGCCCTCAGCAAGTGTTTATCTAGGTGCTTTTAAATTTGTTAATCTCTGTAGTGTAGGAGTACAATTGTGTTGGTGTGTGGTATCAAACAGCTGTCACTTTCTAGCCCAGAAGTGGCTGCATTTCAGTAGTGGGGGAAGTGATCCTTGTGTATAGCTTGTAGATTGGTTTGTAAACTGTATTAGGATGAAAGACGCAGTAGGATAAGCACTTTACTAATATACTGGCAGATGCTACACAAAATTCCTGATAGGTAAATGAAGGCTATTAATAATAAAGCAGCTCCTCTTAATTTCCAAATCTTTGTGTTTATACTTTTATTCTCCTAAAGGACAGGGATAAAAGGATTTTTGAAAGCTTCCATGAAGCTCCAAGACGACTTCTTTCCAGTGCCCATGTCGCACTAAGCTAGGAGCCAAGGGCAAACTTTATGACTATTTCTGTGAAAAGTTTTTAGCCAGTTAGGAACTCCCTTAGGTTTTTACAGCATAAATTAAAATTCCATGAATTCCCCACCTGACCTTTATTTGAACGTCTTGTTCCTAGCAAAGATCCCTACCTGATTTACTGGAGGGGGAAAAAAATCATACAGGAAATCTAACAGTGACGAAGTGAAGGCCTTTAAATGTCTACCTGGTGGCTGTGTTCCTGCCTTCTCCCAGCACACAAAGTGTGCTGCCATTAAATGCCTCTCATGTAACAGTAACTGAGCGTCGGGGACGATGTCCCATCCCCCTGAAATTACCAGATTGTGTTACATCACCCAGAAACGGGGGCGGCTCCCTGAATCATCGTAGACAGATCAGTGTGTTGGAGAAGCGTGGTCCCTGCTATGCTATAGCCATGTTCCAGTGCTGTCAATGCAGCACCCTTCACCAGAACGACAAATCTATCCTGAACAATAATGCATAAAAAAGTAGCGCTCTTTATACTACAGACATGGCAGGGACACACTTGCCTCATTTTCGTCTCTATTACGGCTGCCGTAATTTCTCCCAGCACACTTGGGAGTCTGTGGGATGAATTCGCTGCCGGTATAATGCTCCACATATTTCAACATGCCAGGAATGAATTTGGCCCCACGTCTTCATATTTCACCACACTCCTAGTAATCAGCAATGGAAATAATTTTTCGTTTGGGTGTTCTGATGTTGCCATCTTTTGTGCATATCGAAATGACAAAGACATCAGGGTCCTCAAAGTCCGATTGAAGAATAATTGGAAATCCAAAGTGGCATTAAATGTTATTTTCTAAATAAAACGCATTCAGTTACAGAACATGAGACTGTAAAGTATTATGAAAGATTAGTTAGTGTTTTTAAAAAGATGTATTAAAACCTTCAGAGCCTTCATTATAGGCAAAGGATACCCTGCATTCACTGGGACAAACAGGAGGTAAAGAGAATGCAAACAATGCAAATATTCCAGCAGCCCCTGCTATCCCAGAAGGGCCTGGATGCATTTTCTGTAGTGGATTTTTATCTAAGCTGTCACATTTCGTTTTGTTCTGGCACATGGAAAGCTTATATATTTTTCCTCTTTATATGGCTGGCAAGCAAAACCAACTTTGCTTCCACCAACCACCATTTGCCACTCACACAAGTTTCTAGACTTATATTTACATGTAACTAGTTTTGCTTATTAAAAAATACAACAGCAGTCTATAGTAATTGTCTGAAATGCTCCAGTAACTCAGTTATAACCTTGTGCGTTGGATCCTTACTATAGATTAATACAATATTTTCTTCATATAGGGATGGCGTAAGTGTCTAAGGTTCATTAGTTAGAGCAGGGATGGCTCAAGAGTTCCATATTGTTCTTGTAGATCTGCAGGTTTGACCAGAGCTCTCTTGTTCTCGGTGTACTGAAACAGTGACAGACACGGGAGGAAGCACTGAGAACTCCAAACAAACTCCAGGCTAACTTGAGGTGGGGCAAGAAAAAAAAAAATCTCCTTTATGCCCTCCCATTACCCAGGGAAGATGAGGAAAGGAGGGAGAGAGAAGAAACAACACTGAAGAGAGAAATAAAATACTCCTAATTCAATGTCTGCAGTGCGGTGCGGCATCAATAAGAGCAAGCATGTCACAAGGACAAGCCAAAACACCACTCTGCAGCTATTTTGATGACAATGTGACCCCTAGGTATCGGGACGTTGGGCTCCCTGACTCTTCCTAGCAATCTACAGACAGCATGTCTTTGTGTGTGGTCTGGATCTGAAAGCAAGTCACTGTCACTGAAAGCAAGTCATAGTTGTTCATTAGGAATTATATTAATAAGACCAACAATGCAACATACAGGTCTGTCTCATCTTACGCTGGGGTTACGTTCCGCGGTCAGCGCGTAAAGCGAAAACCGCATATAGTCAAAATTACATTGAGTGTAATGGTGGGCGGAATCGCCCGCACTGCAGGAACAGTATTTAAATTGTTATTTCTCTCTCTCTTTTTTTTTTTTGCCGATCGCGTAAAGCTGAATTCGCGCACGTTAAATGCGTGTAAGATGCGACAGACCTGTATGTACACACAACGACCCCCCCCAGTGGACTCAGAAAAACAAAGGCCAAAGTCAATCCTACTTTACACAATAGGAGCTGGTAAATCAGGGCTTAACAACAATGTAGGATCCAACTAAACACAACCCTGAGTGGGATCGGATTCTACAGCAGGCACATTCACAGCCGACACAGATAATGAAAGATGAGACGCATTTATCTAGGATACTTTGTTTCAAATGGTTTTCTTAACAGCTCTGGTCCCTTGAATTTATACATATTGCCAAGTGAATTGTGGTGATGGCTTACACGATGTGACTTCATTCATTTATTTATTTAGTTAGCTAGTAATGCTTTAAAATCAGACCAGATGAGACTTTTTTTTTTAATAGTCTTTTGTTTTAAGAGAGAAATAAACTGTTTGCCACTTTAATCTGCTAAGGAGCGTATGCAATGAATTACTGACCTGAAGCTGATCTCAAAGAACAATGACAACATCTCGGCTTCACCAATAAATATAAGCACGTGATGGGGGAGAGAAGAGAGCAGCTTACACAACTGAAGATGTATTTATCCCAGCCTCTGCTATAAGGCTGAGGGCTGGGAAGCCAAATCCCTCTCTCCCAGGGTTTCATTAGCTGGGAATGGCTTTCTAACGAGATTTACACAGTCTAGCCTAGAGCCTACACATCTCGTTCTGAACCCAGAGACAATAACATCAGGGAGCTAAGGAGATGCCTTCTTTCTCTCTGGTCACCCATAATTCAAGAATGTTACACCTCTGCCACCAATATGATTACACTGAGTGCAAAACGAAATAAAACCTGGATTTCTATAGCATTAAGGATCCTATTTCAAATAACCTAAGCCAGAACAATTTATAGTTTTAGGGACCCAACCAGCTTTAATTCAGGCCATTAAGAAAAAATATGAATTCACCAACTGGGGTTGGAATGACATTGTCACCTCTCCTTTCAGTGACACTCAGCTGAACTGTATTATTGCTGTACAGCGCTGGAGCCTTAAAATTCCATGTGGAACAGGAACTCAATGTTATTCAATGGGATCCACCCCGCAGAACAGGTGGGATTTTGGGGCTTCAAGGCTGTAGTTACACTGCACTTCTGTAAAGCCAATAGGACAACTAAAGTAAGCATGTGCTTAAGTACTGTGCTGGATCAAGACCTTAATGTGGTTTGTAATGGCTTTGTCTGCATCCTCTGCTGAAACACTAACCCAAAACTCTACATTGGATCAAAACCAGATCCCCCTATACCACAATGGTATATCAGGGGGACACCTTCTCCAAATTCCCTGCTACCTACAGAGTCATGCACATTTAAAACACAGGCCTAAATGTGGAGAAATCAAATCAAAGATAGGAGAGTGCCCATTCCTCTCTGTACTGTCAAAGGAATGATGTTTCTAGCACTGTTTCTCCAAATGCATGATATTCCTGTGTGGACAGCTCTTTCTGAAAGGAAGGGTTTTAAGCTAATTCATTTTGTGGGTAGGAACGTTTGCCTGCTCTCACACAGTCCCAGACATAGGAGGAGTTATTTTTTTAACCCCACATAAAAATATTTATCATCATGTTCTTATGAGGATGCTAATAGCACCCAAGACACTGGGACAAGTCGCCTGCCTATGAGTCACCTCTTAAAGAGGTGTGTGTGGAGGGTGGGGTGGGAGGAAACAGTTAACCAGCATTTTGTAGAGAAGAAAACGAAAATATCATCCATTAACTAGATTACTAAGTGCTGGCCATATTGCTGCATCTTAGATCATCAGTGGTGCTCAAACTGGAGCAGAATACAACACCAAGTGTTCTTCAAGGGGGTTGACCCACCAGGGACTTGATTTGCTCATTTCAAAGGCATGCTGCAAACCCCACCTTTTCCCTGGGCATTTGTCACTGGAAGATGGTAGGGTGCAGCAGGCTGGCTCAGGGTTTACTGTTATTGCCAGCGTCACTGACTTGTTAGTGAAAGTGGCTCAGGGCTTTATGAGCAAATAGTTTACGTTGGCCATTTTGTACGTCATATGATGATAATTTAATTATTTGTATGGCAGTAGCACCTAGCAACCCCAGTCCTGGATCAGGGCAGCATAGTGCTAGGCACTGTACAAACAGAACAAATATCCAGTATCTGCCCCAAACAGTCTTTAATGTTGTAAAGTACCTACGGCTCAAATAAAACAGAGCTATGAAATTGTATCCAGATCTAAGTTTTTAAATCTTCCTCCTACTGCCCCCTATGTTTGAGGTTTGTTCCAATCTTGGCTTCTGATTCACTGCTGATATGTACTTCTTAAATCCACACATTTACTCTTTGGGATTTTGAACGGTTCTTTTAATTCAATTATTTCACAAAGCATCTCAGTTCATTTGGAAAACCTAATTTGGACTCCTCCAAATCTTTCACTGCCATGCGTGACAGAACAGCAGGCACCCATCCCGCCCATGTGATGTGCTAATAATGCAAGTCACTTCAGCTTTCTGAAGACTTCACTTCATTTCCATTTGAAGGGAACGTGAATACTAATTAAACAGACAGAAGGGCATGGAACAGGGAAATATGTGTTGCAAGAGAAACTGGATAGACAAACTCTGAAGAAGAGCCAAAGAGAAAGAGGATGTGTGATTGTCTTTGGTGGCACATCTTTGATATTACCTTTAAATATCACATAAACCAGACCAGGCACCTAAAGCCCGTGTGTGTTTTGGACTCCCTCTAGGGCCTGACAATCTCCTACCTCCTGTTTTGTGACACACATGAGCACTTTGGTGTCAGTGATATAAATATAAAATATTTTGCTCTTGACAAAGACTGTATAAAGCAGCATTTACGTTGGGAGCCGCCCAACAACTCTGAAATGCCTGTAGTGACTCCTCCACAGTTGAGTGCCCCGATAAATTTGCTTTTGGGCTGGCAATCCTCAGAGTATGAAGATAACCATAACCTGAAGCATAATCTTTTCTCTGCTGTCTCCTGGATTTAAAGAAATCACCCATTTCCATCAAACAAAGAGAGCCGAGCAATCACACCAGGAAGATTGGATTTTAGATGGTGGCCCTGCCCAATTACATAGCCCTCTGTGAGCATGGCAAATCAACCCTGCCGGCTCTCAGTGTCTGAATCAATGCACTGCCAGTGTCAGAATCTTGTTGCTCTGCACAGAGTTTTGGAATATCTGAGTTATGAAAGGTGCTGTATATAGCTGGGACAGGTCAAAAAGGCGAGGTTTTGGCTTTGCGAAACCTCAGCCCATTGGAGTTTTGGCTTCTCAACAGAAAAACAAGGGGAGGTTCGGATCCAGGCTCCAGCTAAAGTTCAAGGAGGTTTGGAAAAACTATTTTAGTTTAGGCTCGAAGTAAAAAAAAAAAAAAATTCTATTACAATCCAAAGATACAACCTGGCAGCAGTGATGCATACGAAATCTCACTTGAAATATTGGGGTTGCCATACTGGATCAGACCATTGCTCAGTCAAGCCTGGTAACAGGCCCCTTGGCAGCGGCCAGTTCCAGCTGTTTTAGAGAAAAGAGAACATACAAGCTGTAGTGCTTGTGCATCTGGCCAGTTGCACGATGCTCTATTCCCTTTCACACCAGCTTCCTATTTGTGTGCGTGTGATTCACTACACTTGTTTCTTTGGCTAGAAGAGAGGGAACAAGAAAAACTGGAGAAAGATGTACCAACTCACTTGAAATTTGACTGAGCTGATGAATTTTTAACCCGTGCAAAGGAAGTTGGAAAGTTTGAAATTTTTCCAAAAAGGTTTAAATTATCTGCTCAATGAAAATTCTCCCCAAGGTTTCCACCAGGGATAGAGAAAGAAACCATTTCTGGAAGCACTTTCCATATGTGACATGCAGTTTGGGATTAGCTGGAGAAGAGTAAATGGTTTTCAAAGTGATTTTGTGTGTTGGAATCACTAGTTTATGAAGGGTTTATTTTTTAAAAAGAACCACATTTTTAAAGGCTCTGTATAAATGACTATGCATCTGGGGAGGCCGTACTCACATATGACAAAGGCGTTATAAGCTATTCCCCATAACAAACCCTTGCACATTCCCTTCTGTCCTAAAGCTCTTCATCACTGTGGAATACTGCAGTATTTTTTTGCTAAGCCTGGAAGGGTGGTCCATTGGTTAGGACACTAGCTTGGGAGTATGGAGACCTGGATTCAATTTCCTCCTATGCTACAGACTTCCTGTGTGATCTTACACAAGACACTTAGCTTCTCTCTGCCTCAGTTCCCCATCTGTAAAATGATGGGACTTCCCTATGTCATAGGGCTGCTGTGTGGCTAAACACATTAAAAGATTGTGACATGCTCAGATATTATGGTGCTGGGGCCATATAAGTACCAAAGATAGATAAGGGTGGGACAACCATGACAGCTGGAGAAATCGTGTGTTTGTTCCTTTCTCAACCAGCAGATACAGAGAGTGAAAGGAATGGAAACGAAAAAAAAAAAGTGTGTGAAGAGCACTTTCTAAGCCAAGTCTCACTCAGCATGACTAAGGGGAAGGAATCCCGGGGGTCTCTTTTAGCCTGGTCACACTCAGCATCTTCCAAGTCTTCCCCAGGCTGTGCGGCTACATCACAGCCCCCCGCCCCCACTTATTGCTGTGCGCTTGTTTCCTTTTAACCTTTTGTTTGGCAGTAAAAATAGAATCATCAGGTTGCTCCACTTTCTGCTTCTGCAGAATAGCCAAGCTGGAAAAGGTGGTGGAACTAGGGTGACCAGACAGCAAGTGTGAAAAATCGGGACAGTGGGTGGGAGGGGGTAATAGGAGCCTATATAAGAAAAAGACCCAAAAAACGGGACTGTCCCTATAAAATCGGGACATCTGGTCACCCTAGGTGGAACTGCCAGTCTCCAGCTGCTGGCTGGTTTAAAGCTGGAGGGCTTGGAAAGAGTCAGGGCCCTCCGAACAGGGATATACATTCCATGAGACGTTTTTACCAGACCTAGAAACTGATGTGCATTCCTTCCACAAGTTACACAAACAGGAAAGTTCGTCTTGTGGTTAAGGCATAGGTCTGGGACTCAGGAGACCTGGGTTGAATTCTTGGTGCTGACACAAATGCCCTCTGTAACCTTGAGCAAGTCACTTCATCTCTCTTTGACTCAATTCCCCACCTGTAAAACACTCCCTACCTCACAGGGGTATTGTGAGAATAAATTCATGAGGGACTATGAGACACTCAGATACTATAGTGATTTAAGTAGTTAGATGGGGCTGACAGTACTTTGCTCAGCTACACCACCTTGCAGAAACACATCTCAACACCGTATAGAGGGGAGTGAGTGCGGTCTCAACCCAAAAATGAATCCGGTAAGCGCTCTCTCTCTCTCTTTTATAGATGGATAAACTGAGACACAGAGAGGTTAAATGAGCAGCTCCATGAGCCCAGACCAAAACACTGAAGTCCTGACTTCCAGCCATCCTGTTCTAACCACTACAGAACCTCACCAGAGCATTCAGGATAAAATGAGTGTAAAACCCCAATGCTTGGAGCTGGAGATGTGGGTGTGTCCCCACAGGAATTCCAAAGGGACCTCTGCCTATTTCCCATCATACATTCACCCTCCAGGTCTGCTGAACACTGTGTTCCCGCTCCGTCTGGACACTAACAAACTTGGCAGGTTCAAAGCCCCTGACTAAGCACTGGGCACTGCTGTTACTGGCATGATGCCTTCCCCCTCCCCTGCTCCCTCAAGCCTCGAGGTGGAGAAGGGAAGCCAGAATGTTTAGTCTACCTGGCACATTCCTGAATTTCTAGAATAAATAGAAGATTATTAATGGAGCTGCTTTTCCCCATCAGGATAGCCCAGAGATGCCAGAGTTATCTAACAGCCCCTGAAGAATGTCGGAGACGCTGTGGGGCTTGGGCTCTAGCAACTCCTTATGTGAGTAAAGATTCTTGCTTTAGAAGAAACCTTGACACAGGGCTGCACTGAGTTTATAACCTAGGACAGAGATGGTTCGAATGTCAAAAGCCTCTGGGTTTTCAGTACAGAAACCTCCAAAGGTTTGGACGCTGAGCTCAGCTATCCAAAGCCCTTGAGATCTCATAACCGAATTCTCACATTCTTCTCTCTACACACACACACACACATATTTCTGGCACACTAGCTTGAGCTAATCTGCAAATTTCCATTAGAAAGTAAGTTTTGATGGGAAAACGGTGGCGGTGAGGAATTCACAAACAATTTCCACCCCCATTTTCCAACCAACTCCAACATTTACATGTAGTACCAACTGGAAACACTGCCATAGCCCCCTCTCCTGGGTTTGTCAACTATTTCATTGCCTAGCTGGAGCCTGCAGAAACTTTCCCCTGAACGTTTCAAAAGCTTAAAGAGTCTGGTTGGAACTGAATTCTCACCATTATGATTTGTGTGTGTGTGTTACAGTAGCAACAAAAAGACCCAGATGAGATTATGGCCCTGTAGTGCAAGGTGCCATATATACACATAGTGAGACATTCCCTTTCCCAAAAAGTTTATAATCTAAATGGGTGAGGGTCCAGGGTTTCTCTTATTTTGAATTCCAATTGTATTCTTACATTAGAACTGCTTGTACCATCACTATTTAAATATTCTCATCCGATTCACCCTATGTGGTCCTCTTGCCACCCTCTCCACTCCGTTAGAGTGCTATTTCCTTATCAGGGCATGCAGGAGTTACTTACAAGACACATTCATGTTAGTAAGAGTTACTTTTGGAACCCACGTTCCCAGATCAATTATGCAGAGTGACAAAATGATCATGTTAGGGAATCTCACTCCTTTCATTCAAGGAGGAAAGACCCATACAGGGCAAATGTTAGTTACATTGCTTGATGCATGCCTGGAAGGCATTCGTGCACTACAGAATCACAGAAACGTAGGCCTGAAAGGAACCTCAAGAAGTCATCAAGTCCAGCCGCCTAGTAAACCGAGTCCATTCCTGCAGGTGTTTGTCCAACCTGTTCTTAAAAACCTCCACTAATGGGGACTCCACAACCTCCCTTAAAAGCCCATTTCAGAGCTTAACTATCTTTAGTGAGAATGTTTTTCCTCATATCTAACCTAAAGCTCCCAGGCTGCAGATTAAGCCCATTACTTCTTGTCCTACTTTCAGTGGACATGGAGAACAACTGACTCTCTCCAGTTTCTCCACATCTTTGCTAAAGTGCAGCACCCAGAATTGGACACAGCACACGGGCCTCACCAGTGCGGAGTCGAGAAGGACAATTACCCCGTGTCTTAAATACGACACTTCTGATAATACAACCCAGAATGGTATTAGCCTTTTTTGCAGCTGCATCACACTGTTGATTCATATTAAATGTGCGATCTCCAGATCCTTTTCAGCAGCAGCACTACCACCTAGCCAGTTATTCCCCATTTTGTAGTTGTACATTTGATTTTTTTTCTTCCCTAAGTGCAGGACTTTTCTTCTGTCTTCATTGAATTTCATCTTGTTGACTTCAGACCAATTCTCCAATTTGTCAAGGTTGTTTTGAATTCTCATCCTGTTCTCCAGAGTACTTGCAACCCCTCCCAGCTTGGTATCACCTGCACATTTTATAAGCAAACTCTCCACTCCATTATCCAAGTGATTAATGAAAATATTTAATAGTTCCAGATCTAGGACTATGGGGAACGGTGCAGTATAAGAACCTGAATAGAACAGAATCCCCAACCCATTTTGGGGAAGAAGGATGTCAGTTGGGGTTGCTTCTCCTCCCAGAACTTCATTCTGCAGGAGGGTCCTAGGGCCCCACTGGTTAAATTTACCTAGCGATTTAGGCTAGAAATCAGGCTAGATTTTCTTGCCTCCTTCATGTCAGAATTACTGCAGGAAATTATGCTTATTGCTTTGTTTTTCTCCTTTCAATTTGGATGGGAACCAGCAAGTGTCGAGACTTAACAGAGTCAAAACCAGCCTATCAATCACATTTTGCTGAACTTTTCAGAAGCTCAAGAAAAAAAGAAGTTTGCTTAGAGTTTTATTTAAAAAGTTCAGATGGATCTGAATTGGTTTCAGAGCTTTCAATCTCCTTTTAGCCATACATTTCAGCCATGTAATACTAAGCTGGTATTGGATGGAGTCCAAGCAAGATCAGGGAACTACGATGTTGTCAGGGCGAGACAAGTGGTAGACTGGGTTGTAGTTTTCTCCCACTCTGGTACTGCTGCCAAGTGGGAAGGATGTAAGATGCCAATTTGAGTCAGGGCAGGACCTTAAAGGCCCTAAGCTGCCACTTGCACAGCGTATGTCTATGGCTAGCACTGCATGAAATGACTTGCCACCCATCCCTGACAAATCCTCATGTCTGTGTTCAGAGGAAGATGCCTCAGTAGAGGAAGGGTCTCTGTGCCTTCTACATTTACTTCCCGCAAACTTCATAATAATAAAGTGATACTCTATACTGTATCCCTTTTCCCATTTCACCCTTCACTGGATCATTTTATGCATCTATTCCCATTGCTAATTCAAACTAATTAAAGTATAAAATAGAATAATTTGTGCAATTTCAGAGCTCCTCTCTCCATATTGTGAGTTATGTTTCTTTTCTGTTAGCGCCCAGTGTGAACAATTCCCCTCCTCGCCGGCTGAGTAGCTGTCAAACTCATTTGCTGAGAAGCCTCTGTTACAGCAGCACAGGATGGGGGGGGGGAGCCCTGATAGAGAAAGAGGAATTTGAGGTTTGCTTTTAAATTTCATAGCTGAGCACTTTCTGAAATGGACAATGTGAAATTTCAGATTTCTCCTTTAAGTAATTATCCGACTAGGAAATACGATTTCCTCTCTCATTATTCTTATACCAGGGTGAAACCCTGACAGAGACTTGTCTGGCTGCCTGCCTTCAAACTGGAACCAGGGGGTCCCCAAGAGCCTCCCCCCACTTTATGAATACTAAGGCTGAGATTTTTCAGAATCACAGAGTGATTTTAGTTGTCTCCTTTTGCGGAGCCTGACTTCAGACACCATAAAGGTGTCTCAAATCCGAGACCCAGAATCACTAGCCACTTTTGAAAATTGCAGTCCAAGGTTCTAGGTTATCTGAATGATTACGTTTGGGGTAAAACCCTGGCCGCACTAAAGTGAATGGCAGCTTTGCCACTGCCTTCAATGGGACCAGGATTTCCCCAAGGTGTGTAGAATCAATTAGAAGCTAGTAGTGGAAAGGATTCGTAACAGCTTCATTCAGCCAGTGGAGGCACCAGCCCCAACTTGTAGCTTTGGCACGTTACTACTGGAGTGGAGGTTCAGGAGGATAAGCGGCAGGCTGGGGGGTGCAGGGAGTTACCGTGCTGCTAGCCCTTTCACCTCTGCAGACCCAAGTATAAATCTTAGCTCAAGTCACACGTGAGAACAAGCTGGGTGGTCTCTGCCTACTCCATTCATATTGCAAGAGAGTAGGCCAGGGTGCCAACAGCAGTGCGGGGCAGAGCTGGGTGGGAGGCGATGGCAAGAGCCCTGGTGCCATCACTTCTTTGTGCACAGAGTTCACCCACCAAACAGAGACGAGGAAGGTGAGGGTAAGATTACCTCTCCCTAATATCCTGGGACCAACATGGCTACAACACTGCATACCCACAAAACAGAGTTACTTCCCACTGGAACAATCAAAACGCTGAACAGCAAAAGCATATTCATTAAAACGCCAGGGCAGCAACATATCCCTTTTACAGAGGGAGAAACTGAGGCACAGAGAGCCTGCAAGCTGCCCGAAGTCACACAGGAAGTCAATGGCAGAGCCGGAAATAGAACCCAGGAGTCCTGTGACTCCTGTCCTCTGTTCCAATCACTGGACTAAGCAGATAATGTATGAAGAGTTGTTTTGCAACATCCTGGGCTTGGGAGAGGCCAAAAACAGATTCCCAGGCTGATAAAAAAAAGAAAGAAAGAAAGGTTCATTCTGTACATTTAAAGCCATTTGAGTTAAGTGGAAAGACATGGATTGATACATCAGTAGGGTTCCCGGTATCCCGCACGCATGCTTCTGGATATTAGCATTTTAAATGGAGAAAAATGTATTTGCAGCCACAATTTGCTTTCAAAACACAAGCGCTGGAGGCTAATATTTTGCATGTTGGTCAGTCTTCAGTTCTGCACCTGTGAAGCGACATGCACACACAGAAACCAAGGCACAAAGCAAATTCAATATTTACTAAGCCATGGATAATAGGAGACCTGCCATCTGCAATCAAAAGCAGCTAGATTAATAAAGCAGCAGTGGCAGTTTGAGTTGAAATGTATAACATTGGATTAAGTTTCCTTCTTCTCATTCTGGCACAGAAAGAGAGAGACCAAAGCACTGCCAGCAGGTAGACCAATCCTGGGCATGACACAGGCTAGTAATGGGGAACAACTCATCTAGAGTGGTTTTAAACCTTTACTCACTATGAAGAAACTGTTATTTATCCTCCTTGTTAAATTCTTGTGTATTAAAGCTTTGTGAACGTGTGTACGTATGTGTGTAAGCATGCGTATAGTGAGGGAGCTTTGGAAGTATTTCAGGGCTGTGGCTGCCTGTCTGAAAATTAAACAATAGGTCTGGGGAGCAGGAGAAATTGGAAAGGGAAGCAAATGCAGAGGCTTGTGCATGCTGGCAGCCCTGTGGCTGTGACTGGCAGGGGAAAAATAGATACACAAAAAGAAAAGAAAAAAAATCAGACTCTGAGAGCAAATGTAGGGAATGCATAAAAGGAAGAATCGGGTGAACAATGCTTAAAATATGCCATATTTTGATAAACTTGCTGACTATCTGACGTTGAATGTTGATGCTGGGGTGAATGATTTTTAACCATCTTTCTGTTCTATGAAAGCTCATCATATAAGGGACTGATCCTGCAAAGACTTACACACTTAACTTTGCACCAGTGAAAGCAATGACACTCCTCATGTGCATAAGTGCTTGCAGGATCAGAGCCTTAGAAATACCATGAAATTGACCCAGACAAGGATAAATTAAGAACCACTGCTCTGCATATATGACAAATTGATTGTCAGCAGGGAAGAAAAATGAGACAATATGTTGTCCTGCCTGGGTTTTTGTTGTTGTTTGTATTTTTAAGACCAATTCATGCTAGTTAACATATCCTGCTTGTGAGGTACCTTTTCTTAATGACCTCAGATTAATTTTAGCTCGATTTTTTAATTATCTCTAATTGTCTACAGAAAACAAAAACAAGCTGGATTTTTAGGCTGAAGGTAGTCGAACGTGACAAAGTCATCGGGGAACACACCAATAATGTGCTGTTGAAAGCATCTCTCTGAGCCACACCCCTAAGTCTACTAGAGAGACTTTTATGGAGATCTGTCCTTTCCCATTTCCTGTTGCCGCATTCCTGTTACCCAGCAGCACCTCCTGCTCACCTGCCCCCACTTGTCCTCCCCATTCATGACTGTGTAGCACCCTTAAGGCAACTTTGGCAGTTATTTATGTAGAAAATTAAAAAATAGGGAAGTATTTTTAGACATTTTAATGTGGAAATAAGGAGGAAACAGTATCATGTGACCAACCAGCTATCCATAGATCAGTCTAAGGCTTGGTCTACACTCACCCCCCAAATCGAACTAAGGTATGCAACTTCAGCTACGTGAATAACGTAGCTGAAGTTCGAAGTACCTTAGTTCGATCTTACCTCGGTCCACACGCGGCAGGCAGGCTCCCCCGTCGACTCCGCGGTACTCCTCTCGTCTAGCTGGAGTACCGCAGTCGACGGCGAGCACTTCCGGGTTCGCCTTATCGCGTCCAGACAAGACGCGATAAGTCAAACCCAGAACTTCGATTGCCAGCTGCCGAACTAGCGGCTGGGTGTAGACATACCCTTAGAATCACTGCCCTACTCACGTTTAAAAGAGTTGGTCAAAAAAAAAATGGCCTTTTTAGAAAATGAAGCACTTCCTGGAAGTTTGTTGTTTTTTTTACCCAAAAGATTCATTTTTCACAAAAAGGATTCATGACTTCTACCATCCAAATGCTTTTTTCTGAAGGTTTTGACTTTTTTTTTTTTAAAACACACACACAGACAAAAGTTGATAAAAAATTGGAATAAAAATTTTGTGAAAAAAATTGAATAATGGGTATGCTGAGAAACATGCAAAATGGAAACAACTTCAAAATGTTAGACGCATTTATTTTCACATTTTCTGACCCACTCCAATCTTTACCTCAACACCAAAAATATTTGGAGGGTGAGAAGAATCTAAATGTTTTGTGGGGATGTTTCTGCTAATGTGTGAAAAAGATGGCAAGAGTTCAAGAGGTTAGATGCCCTGACTCCACTTACTCTCATGGTGAATTGTCACCCCAGCACAACTTGGCCTTAGATGGGTCAGGATTTACTACCCAACTGGAAGGCTGGAAGTGAAGAGGGAAGGTATAATGGTACCATGGGAAGCCTACCTGGCTACTTCAACAGGCTTTTTAACTACACGTTATTCCTTGTAGAAGAAAAAAGGGTCTTCAGCATCATTCGTCATTTGCTTTAAGCACAAGGGAGAGCATTACTTTGCATTTGGGGTAAGATTTTTCACAAGCACTTAAATGACTTAGGAGCTCAATGCCCAGTGACTTTCAATGGGACTTGTTTTCCTAAATCACATTTGAAAATCTCACTCTTTATCATTAAAACTATGTATTTCTCCTGGAGACTAGAGCTACGCAAAATATGGTGGGTGTGGTCCACAGGTGGTTCATCCAGAATGCTCTAGTATCTCACCTCTAGGTGTGTTCATGAACACTGATTTCTACAGCTGGTCAGAAAATTTTCCATCAAAACAGTTTTCTGTCAGGAAATGCCGTTTGGAATTTTTTTTGCAAAACCATATTGATTTTGATGAAATTTCATGTAGGGAAAAATATTGGCATTAGATCAAAACCCAGAGTGTTTTGACACAGATTACACTCCGAACCAACAATTGGCCCATATCTGTCAGAAAGGCTGTCTGACCCCCAAACCTATCCAGCAATTTGGGGCCACCCCTACCCTAGCAAGAAAGAGAAGCACCCACTCCTGTCTCGCAGACTTTTTGGCAAACTTGTGTGGAATTTTGAGTTTGTAACCAACCGCCTAAGCTGGTCAAGCTGCACATGAGACATGATAAGTCCTACCTTACCCAGCATTTACGAGCACAGAAACTGAATTAGATTAGATTAGATTAGGCTAGATAAGTTTATGGAGGGAATGGTTTAATGGGATAACGTGATTTTAGTCAATTAGGCAATAACGTGCCATCGCTGGTAAAATGTGGGTCCGGCTGGAGAATCTTGCCTGTATGCTCGGGGTTCTACTGATCGCCATATTTGGGGTCGGGAAGGAATTTTCCTCCAGGGTAGATTGGCAGAGGCCCTGGAGGTTTTTTGCCTTCCTCCGCAGCATAGGGCAGGGGTCGCAAGCTGGAGGATTCTCTGCGACTTGAAGTCTTTAAATCACGATCTGGAGACTTCAACAGCTGAGATAAGGGAAATTGGGTGGGTCAGCTTTTGTGGCCTGCATCATGCGGGAGGTCAGACTAGATGACCATAATGGTCCCTTCTGACCTTAAAGTCTATGAGTCTATGAGTCTATGAAGCTTTGCAAACTGGATGCTTGGTTCAATTTGAGAGGACCAGTGAATCTTTAACTAAACTAGATTCTGAGTGTGTGTATCTGAATCCAACCAGGCCACTCTCCCTGCTTTACTGGACTGAACATTGCTAAGATTATGCCCAGCGAACTAGCTGTTCAGTAAGCAGATAATAGAGTTAAAATTTTAATCAGTTTGTTGTCCCCCCTTTATGACTCCAGATTTTTTATCAATCTTGTGCATTTTTATTGTGTTTTCTCAGTTTTCTTCAGGACACCCTCAGCATTTATGGCCTCTCTGTCCAGGATTGATGTTACTTCCTTGTTTTTTTCAGTCCTCGCTCCAATTCCAAGCCCTTTTAAATCATCTAGGCATCTTCTGCCCTCCTCCCCCACACTCAGTTCAAAGCAAAGAGCTTATCACAGGATCTATATGTCTTGGAGTTACAGGATGGAGAGTTATACCACAAATTATTCCCAGAGACTCCTGCCGGTCTGCAACTCCTGACATGGGATATTTGCCAGGCAAATATTTCACAGCTAACAGAAGAGACACAGATCGTTTCTTCACATAAAGCCCTGATGGGGCATAGTGCAGTTGCACTAGGTTTTATTCCTATTCTGCAAATAAACAGGGCAGTAAGCAATCGCCGGATGTAACCTTGCTTATGAGAGTTTGCAGTCCCCTCCCCACAGTCTATTGCAACTGATCTGTAGGCATTACAATGGTAGGGAGGAGGCTGGGTGGCATAAGGGGTTAGCTCACTAGCCCTTTAACCCCAATTCATACATCCACATGTATGTACATATATACACCTCATGAGTGCACTGGTCCATCTCTCAGTGTGGCTCAGTGACAGAACTCCAGCTTTGTGTTGTGATGAATGGCAGCTTCTGTGTTTCTGTGGTGCCTTCTGTCATTAAAGCGATCTGCAAACTAACTAATCCTTGGAGCACCCTGGTAAGCTAGTACTTTCCATAGTTTGTGGATGGGGAAATTGAGGCAAGGAAAGGTCAAGTTTCTGGCCCAATAACACACACAGTGAGCCAGTGGCAGAGATGAGAATAAACTCCGGGAGTTCTTGTCTCCTAGTTCCATGCCCAGTTTGCATGCACCTTGATGAAGGTAACTGAAGGTAAATGTCTGGACATCACTCACTGAGACAGGCAGAGAGAGAGAGAGAGAGAGCGAGCGAATGCAAGGAAGATATCAGCCTGGGGCTGCAAACTATAAAGGAACAGAGATTAGAATAAACCTGGGTACTGATTAGAAAACCACCTACTCCCTAATCTCCTTCCTTTTACAGCTGCCTATTGTGGAACAAGAGACCTGACACAAGCCCCCTAGAGCAGATGTTAATTAACTGCTACCGGTCAAACCTACCTGGCATGTGCATACTGTAACCCATTACAGCTTCAGATGAGGTTGAGAACAAATCTCTGTAGGCACATAAAACAGCTCTCTCCACCCCTTTCATTCAAATAACCTTCAAGAATCAATCTCTCCACCTCCCTGGCTCTTCCATGGCAGAGTTCACCTGCCTCCCACTGGCTCTGAGGGAGAAGGCCCATCATTTATATGGGCAGGCAGGGGCTCAGTCCGTTCTCTTCTTTGACTGCCTTGCCCTTCTTGTTGGGACGTGAGGGGAATCTATAGGGGCTGGCATTAATCTTTTCCACCTCCCACCAAGTGACGGGCGGGAGTGCAGCTCTGCTCATAATATTCTGCATAAGGGTCTCTGAACTACATCAAACTGGTATAAAAATGTCACATAAGCCATGAGAAATCACTCATGTGCTCTGTTGCTCCCCCACCCCCTTTTAAATTATTTCTAAAGGTAAAATTGGGATACCCACCAGCGATTCCCAATCAAAGAAGGATGAAAGGGCATGAGGCAGGATTTGGGAACCGCAGAGGCTGGACTCTCATTTACACGAAGGTCCCTTTACTCCGCTGTGGTGGTGCCAAGGAGCCCTAATGGAGTTTTACACCCACTTGCACTCCAGGGTGGTGTGAAAAGGACAGGGTCTCTCCATCTATGGCATTTCCATGACTCTCGTCACTGAATAGCTGAGCCTCACAGTCATTAATGAATTTTATCCTCCCCCGAGCGGATGATTTTTATTTCTATTATGGCAGTGCCTAGGAGCTCCAGATCTTTGCCCCAAAGAGCATCCAATCTAACTAACTAACCAACCAAGGGTGAGTTTTCTGGCAGGAATGTTCATGGAGGCAACAAAGTTTACATGGATATTGAAGAATGTTTATGGGAGATACAGTTTGGATTTGTAAAGGCAAGTATTCTTCCTAGAAATCTCATTCAAAAAGTCATACTCCTCCAATCAGGGAAGAAGCACAAACCATGTGACCTACGCATCCAAACAAAATACGAACAAGCTACAAATCAAGAGTTGTTCAAAGAAACTGTTCAGAAAATAACAAAGAACAAATAAACTGGAGAAAAATCACAATCTGTTTACAGACAGGAAGAAGGAGGTGAAGTCCAAAGAAATTACTTGCTATTACTTGTTCATCTTTCTCTGTTTACAGGTCAAGATCCTTCCAACTGCTGCTGTTGCACACTGTACCTGGTGTCTGGCAGACTATCACTAATAAATAATAATTAATAACAGTAATAATACTACTACCACTACTACCACCACCACCTAGTTCGTGTAGAGCACTTTTTCATCAGTAGATCTGAAAGCGCTTCACAATCTTGAATACGTTTATCCTCACAACACCTCTGTGTCAGGGCAGTGCTATTATCCCCTTTGTGCAGATGTGAAACCGAGGCACAGAGAGGCTAAGTGACTTGCCGAAGGTCACACAGGAAGCCTGTGTCACTACTTACAAAGATTCTGCCGTCAGAATTTAGCTGACAGCTTTTATATAAATTAGAAAGAGAAAAGACCTAGTAAACCCCATTTCCCCTGACTAGTTCAGGATTATCCCCTACAACCAACTGCAGTATTGTGATCAGCCCTTTTTTAAATATCTCATCAAGTCTCATCTAACTAGACTGTAAGCTTCTTGGACCAGGGGTTGTCTTTTGCTATGTGTTTGTACAGCACCCAGTATGCTCTTGGTCAGGGATCTATTTGCTACTATAATAGAAATAATATTATTAGCTCTGCATGACTAACAGGAACCAGAGCATCTGTGGACCTGATTATCCTGATGCTTACATCAGTTTCACACCAGTCTATGTCCATTCATTTCAATAGTTGCTCATGATTTACACAGATGTAAGTGGGGGCACAGTCAAAGTTGCTGTCTATAAAAGTGCAGCTATGACTTGAAGGTGGACAGAGAGCAGACATATTGAGTAAGAAGGGGTTACAACCTTGCAGTCATAAAATTTCTCCTGCCCTGCAGGGTAAATTTAATTGAAAAGCTCTGAGTTTCGTTTACAAAAAGGCTATTTCCTTCATGACAGGTGGACAATTAAGGCTCCAGGACTGCATTTTTATAAAGCCTCTTTACTAACTATAACTATCACTTTAAGGGTGTTCCCAGCAAACCGCAGTCAGATCCTCTCTAAAGAGGAGGAAACCTCACAGCCTTCCTTGCACATGCAGACACTGTTGGGGTTGGGTTTATGATAGATTTACCATTAGAAAGAAAAGTCTTTAATTCAGAGGCTCGTGGCAGCCCCCAGACATTTATGACTGCTCTGCTCTCCCAGTGTCATTAACCCCTCAACTGCTGCTTAATCACTGTGGACACATCCAAGGTGGAACACGTCTGCATATGCTGCTGAATGTACAAGGTGCATCCTTCTGCCTCATTGATTTCAGCAGGGGTCAGTGAAGCAGGCGGAAGGGCCAGCAGCGGCAAGGACCTCAAATTCAGAATTTTATTTCATTAAAAAAACCCTGCTACTTGAATTTAGGTGAGTGTGAAAAAATGAGAGGCAGTTTATGCAGGGCACAGAGCTAAAACTGGCATTCCCTCATCACAGATGTGCCAATGCATCTCAGTCTTGATCTGCAACACCTCTGGCTAGTCCTGTCCTGAAACACCACATAATTCTGCCAATGCATCTCAACCCTGACCTAGAGCACCTACTGCTATTCCAGTCTTTGGACATTGCAGATCTGCCCACGCATCTCAGTCCTGATCCGCAACCATCGGAGTTACTTCAGCACTGGCCCCCGACGGAGCTCTGCTAATACAGCTTGCCTCCTAGCGCTATTTAAGTCCTGTGCGGCCTGTTAGCGAAGATGTTGTTTGGTGGAATGGTGCTGAACTTTTGGGGGATTGAATTTCTGCTACAGACACACTTCTCTTATAACCTGAGAGCTATTTAGAGCGAAGTGTACAGAGGACTAAGACTGCATCCCACGTAACACACCCTAATAATAATTTCTAAAGCATACATTTGACAGTACCCTGAAGACAGCCCTGGAAATGGAGTTTCTCTTTCCTTGTCTGCCTTTAAACTGGGCTATAGAGTAGTTGGTGCTGCTCCTTTACTGTTAAAAAGACATGAGAGAAATCAAATAGTCGGCACTGGAAAACGCTGGTGACAGAACATGAAAGGGGCACATGGGGACGGGAGCTAAATTAGAGTGAACTGCCACCACTGGGAAGTGTGGGGGTAGGACAACGAGACAAAAGCCACTGTGAAGGTGGAACCACCATACACTCGATGGCACTCCAGGCTCTCGGATTAGATACCTGTTCTTTCCAATTCATTTAAGCATAAACCTGATACCAGCCACCTTTAAATGTGCAAGATGATGAGCTTTTTTGTTGGAAAATAGCCCCACAGCCCCACTTTGATATGGCTTCTGGATTCTGTGTAATACCAACCCAACACAGATCCTTTTATTTCACCTCCTAGTTTTCACTAGTATCATCAGTGGTGTTGGTGAAGAGACACAGCTGAACAAGCAGGGATGTGCATGTGTTTTGGTGGACCCTACAAAAATGGTGGGGTTTAAAAAGTTGGTTACAGAGAGATGCTAAATATCTGTTTAAAAGAGGAAAGAGTAACATGCATCACAGAATCTGGATGACCTTCCCCACCAGAATAAATAATTTCTGGCAGCTCTACTTCAAGGTTAAACTACCTGTCCGTGTCCCTTTAACTTGGGTAGAAAACAGAGTGAAATTTCCTCTGGGACTCAAGACCTTTAAAGACATTTTTATTGTGCATTTTCAGTTCTTTTAAAGGCATTTCCCACTATTTACAGCCTCACAGCTTCTGCAATTGATGGGCCTTTCTGCTTTTCTCAGTACTGACCCCTTTTAAATCACTGGGCACCTTTTCTGCACAGGATTCAAGGAAAAAAAATACTACCCCGCATATTTTGCTGAACTATCACATCACCAGGCTATAGGGATGCAGGGTCGTAAGGAGAAAGACTGATGGAGAATTCCATATAGAATGATGCCCTATGATCTCTAACACCAAATCACAGACCTTTACCACCTGGGCTAAGGGAGTAAGGGCTCAAATCCCACTCCCCCACCCCCGAATGTAAATTTGGAGACTAAATACCTTTGGGGATCTGGGCCTAAGTCAGGTAAGTAACAGGGAACGCAGCAGGCGTCTATCATTTGTGGATTACTAACACGGGAGACACAACAGCCATTGCCATTGCAATGCACATACATCTACAGCTCATAGTAGAATTTACGCTCCAGGTAGGTTTCATTATTTACTAATTCTCTCCACATCATTTTGCTTCACAATTAAGCAAATTAGCAACTTTGATGAATATTTAGGCCCTCTCGCCTCATAAGAGATGAGTTGGAGGCATCCCTGCTGGATTTCCCTTGGAAACCTATTTGAAACTCAAGTTGTTTTTTCTCCCTTCTATGGGTGTGTGTGAGAGAGAATGTGGCTCCCCAGGAAAACGATGGCAGCATCCACATTTTAAACTGGGGCATTTGATTTTAGAAAAGTCACATGGCTCTTTGCAATGTTTAGTTTCTCTGCCTGGGCATAGCATCATGGACTCACTGCCAAGTAAAATAAACTGAAGAAATTGTCTAATCCAGTGGCCTAGTAGTGCATTCTGGGAAGAAGTCCTAAATTTGTAGCTCTTTATAGTAGTTTCTATTACTAAGTTGCTATAATCAGATGACTTAATTAACTACAGGGATGTTCTTTTTCGGGAGAAAGCTTCCCTACTCCTTCTATAAACCATTTATTCTCTGGTATTAAATAACTTTCCAGCTAGAGAATATTTTTTTCTCCCGCCGCCTCCTCTGCTCTGACATGATTCACAGATGCTCTTTTGCAAATGACAATGAACGAACTAGTGTGACTATAATACTACTACCTAGCTGCTATTCAACGCTTTTCATCTGTAGATCTTAAAACACTTTACAAAGGAGGTCAGTAACATTATCCCCACTTTACAGATAGGGAAAATGAGGCCCATGGAGAGGAAGCGACTTACCCAGGGTCATTCAACAGGCCAGTGGCAGAGCCAGGAACAGAACCTAGGTCTTTTGAATCCCAGTCCAGTGCTCTGTCCACTAAGCAACACTGTCTATTGTGTCACTGCCTTCTAGTGGATGGACCCAGAGTGGCTCCCATATGTATCATAGGCTCTATAATGCAAACAGCTAATGGATAT
Organism: Terrapene triunguis; assembly: GCF_002925995.2. Taxonomy (NCBI): domain Eukaryota; kingdom Metazoa; phylum Chordata; order Testudines; family Emydidae; genus Terrapene; species Terrapene triunguis. The sequence continues at coordinate 654,652 of NW_020665277.1, forward strand.
TCACCTTTAATTCAAGTGGAATTGGCCTGTGTTTTTACTGTAGGAGGATCTGGGTTCTATCACTGAGGAGCTCTTAGTGGCCATGCTGTGCAGCATGGTGTAGGATAGCACAAAGCACGTAGGTGATTATACATTTGTTACTGTTGATTTGCAACCTCAAGACCTTTTGTAATACCTCCCACTCTCCTTCTTGTTGGGGAATTGCATAGGCACACTACAACATGGCGGGCTGCAGCCATGATTAAAAAAAAAAAAAATACATTCTGACAAGTAGCCTGACTCCTCTAAGTTGCTCTGGTCCCAAGCGATAACTATGAGATTGTGATCCCTTGTACAACCACCTTCTAGCTGTGCCATTCAGATGTCAGGCTGAGGCTGAGCTCTGAATAATTCCAGGAGGAGGCTGAGGAGGTCAGAAGGAATTCAGCTGCGAAGGAAACGCAGGTGCCCTTCCTTCTAGTTGCAGAAGCTGTGGGCATTTCCTATTCTAACGGTATGGGACTCAGACTGACTTCCCGTTCACCACAGAAAATAGATTAGGGCCTTCGGGTGCTCTGTAATATTAAAACAAGAACACACCCCGTGTCATAAATCTGAGACAAGCTCCCAGCCCTACTTATGCTAATGAGTCTTTCATTACCACCTTTTCAAGCAGGGTGGATTTGGGGGGGAGGGGCATTTCTGTGCTAATAGGTGCAGAAAGCTCCACATTCAGTATTGTGCCTCATAGTGACTACGGGGTTAACTCAACATGGAAAAATCCATTGACATCTGGACCTCTTCAGATGTAACCTCCCACCCTCCCCCAATCACAGAGCACCAGCCCTATTAATCTGTATTATATCGTTGTGAGTGATGGCCACTAAAATGCTTAACGGAGTCAGTGAACCCAAGAGCCTGGCTTAGCGGTTGGGACCGCTTGTGTTTCCTCATCTCAGAGAGGAATGGCTCATACAGCTCTGTTACAGTTGAGGTCCTGTATTATTAACACTGTGTTGGCTCCCTTAAGCAACAGACTCCAGTGGACTGCAGGCCATAAATTGCCATCATAATCATTTTAGTTTTGCTTTGTACAGTCTGGTTCCTCTTTTCAGAGGGGCAGTTTATCATGCTCATAAACAGGTTCAGAGGAAAGGCCCCGCAGACGGTAAATATTGGGGAATCTTAGAGGAGCTGACACTGCCAGGAGGCAATGACTCAGTCGCTGATTTTCTCTCTCTGTATTTCTACTTGAAATCTCACTTTGGTTTGGAGTGAGTTAATAGCCTGACCTCTGATCTGGGCTCACAAGTGAGATGAGTTTTAACTTTGTCAGGCTAGTCTTCTGTGGTGTGAAACAGTCTCCAAGAAATTGCTGCCTGATTTATCACAAGCAGCTTTTTCTGTTCCAGGGGGTAGGGTAGGTCAGGACTGAGGAGCACAGACGGAGCTGAGAGCCTGGGAAGATGCAAGTCGGGACTAAAGCGCATTAGCAGAGCTCTAAGAATGTAGATAAAGGACTGTGCATGCATCTCAGTACTTAGATGACCCTCATCGTATAAGAAATAACCATTAATAGATATAGCCTCACAACACCCCTGTAAGATAGGAAAGTATCCCTATTTTAGAGAGAGGGAACTCTCTAAGAGAGTACAGACTAAGTGACTTGCCCATGATCATGCAGGAAGCCTGTGGCAGAGCCAGGAATAGACAGCAGTTCTCCTGAATGTCACTCCAGTGCCCTATCCACTAGACCACCTTTCCCAGGATATGTGCACACATGCCTGAGACTAGAATCGAAGGAGTAGCCAAAAGTCCAGATTGGGGTAATTCACAGAGCTCAGGACTAGTAGAGCAAGGGATGACGTAACTGAACACTTAGTTGCATTGGAAGAACTTGCTTGCACAGCATCTGCCTGTATCATGTCCTGGTTCCAGCCCTGTTTGCAACAATCACTCGCTTTCATAAGCATTTAAAAAAAAAATCTCACTAAATCCAGAAAACAAAAAAAATCATAACGGGCATTCCAGCAAAGCTATGCAAAATCAGCCTCCTGCCAAACTTGCTGAGGGGAATGAATGGGTGAGTCTTGTGCTTGGGACATACTTTCCTAGCAGACTACGATCCAAATCCCCAAACCATATTTCGCTGATGGCAACTCAGCCCAATCTCCATTTCTTACAGACAATAACGTGCTAGCATGGATGGAAGTTCTTTCACCCCTCATGCACAAATGGCTGTCTCTAGTCAGTTAAGCTTCCTTTGGCACTGTACCTACCTGTACTGACCCCGGAACTGTGGCTTTGGTACAGTGCACAGGAGTAAAGCTGCAGCCACGGAGGTGTAGAAGAGCACTGCTTACCTGTCTTTCTGACATGACATACAGATACTTCTGGTCGGTGGAGAAGGCCATGTCTCGAAGGATAGGGCTCCCATCCTTGAAAACGGAGACCATTTCATACTGAATTCCACCATGGGGGGGGCCATCTGCTCGGATCTGGAAAAAAGACAGGCAGATGACAGGTTATGTCACTACAGCTGAATGTGCAAAAGCACAGGCAGGCTAGAAACCAAATGCAGAATCAGTGTTTGCATACAGGAGACATAAGGCAAGGAATGCTCACAACCAACGTGAGGGAGCACGAGTTAAAGCTGAGGCTCTTTCTACATCTCACTGCAACATTACTTCCACACACTATGAGAAATAGTGAGACTTCCAGCGAGGAAATGTGGAAGAACTGGGAAGCTGGCATGGTGAAACGGCAACTTTACAGGCTGATCACAATTGTCTCACTATTACCTTGCTCTCTTCCCACCTGGCTGTTGGATTCAGATGTTGCCTTTTGTCTTAAGCTTAGATTGCAAGATCTTTGGAGCAGGGACATTGATCTTTGTATGTACAGCGCATGGCGCAATTGGACCCTGGTCTCTGGGTGCTTCCACAATAACAATGACAAATAATAAAGAAAACCTTTCCAGATCCTCAGCTGACATACATTTGTGCCGTTCCATTGACTTTATGACTCTACTGAACTTTGGGGAAAAGGAAAGAGATTTAGAAAGAAATTGTCTTTCAACATATGTCTCCTATTGAATCAGAGATGAGCAATAATACACCCTGGATTATGGAAAAACAAAACCAAACAAACAGGTACTCCACTATTACTTTTAAGCCTGCCCTATACACAGGCACTTGGAGCTAGATATCCAAAAGTGCCCAGCATGCAACCTGCACCCAGTGTGAGTTGTTCTTCTGAAAATCTGACCACTAAATGCTTGGATGGGAGCGGAGCTCTTTGGAAATCTGATCCGGATTGCAGATGCTAAGGCTGTGTGAAAATTTTGCCCATGGATTCTAATCCGACTTATACTAGTATAATTCCATTAACTTCAGTGAAGTTACTCCTGATTTGTACTGGCGTGAGAGGAGAATCAGGGTCTTTATGTTTATACAGTGACGGTATAACTCATGTTCTCAAAAATAAACCATTTAAAATTATTGACTTCCCATTTTCCCACAACCCCAAATTCAATATTACATCTGTCAAAATGGGGGAGCTGATAGTTTTTAGGAGTAGGATTGGTAAATATTGCATATTGATTTAGAGACAGAAGCTGGATCTGATCTGATTACAGTGGTCACTCTTCTATTCTAGTCAGGTTCCTATACTGCTCATCACCATGGTATCTGAGCTCCTTTCAGAAGTGCATTAAGTGAAATGACTATCATTTGTCACACACATGCTTCTTTCTGTCTTCCTTTCTTCTCTGACTCAGGGACAAAATTGTGCGTGAATTTAAAAAAAAACAACACACACACACCTTGGATGTGATTTTCAAAAGCATCTAATTCTAAGTGACTCCAGATCACACGTCCTATTGAAATGGGACTTGTGCCTCTAAAATCACTCGTTCGAAATTCACCCTTTGGTTACAGTGGATCTCCCCCAATACATACTGGGTTTGACAGCAGAACCAGCCCCAAAGTTTCATGCTATCAGAGCGTCCAAGAGGAGGACTGACTCATGCTGACTACCATACCTCCTCCCCAGTGGGGAAGTCCTTTAAAATATTAAGACACTAAGGACTGAGTCTGCCACGTTCTGAGATGATATGCCAAATTCACAGGTTCCAGCAAGAAACATCTAGCCAAAGCACAAGCTGCCAAGTGGATGGATAAATAGCTCAGTGGTCACATGGCTTGTTCAGTTCGAAGGTCTCCTAGTCTTTTGGCATGGTGATCTGAAGCTGGATGATACAAATCCCTCTCCCTGCAGGAAAACCCTACACAAGTTATAATCAACCCCACTGCTGGTGAAAAGCATGCCGCTGCTGAGATCACACCACTTCTTCCAAAAATTAATAATTTATGGCTTTGGGGGCTGGGAGGAGAATAAACAAACAATTTACATTGTGTCTTTCCTAGCAGGATTTGCATATTTAAATAGCAATTTGATTGCAACATGGTGTCTACATAACACCAAACTGAAAACACTGGCAATGGTCAGGCTGGGAGATTAGACCAGCCATGCGAGCCAATGGCTCCATAGTGCACACTGATGGCCCAGTGGCTCTCTGTGACAGAGATACTGTTACACGCTGGCCAGCAAACCATAGCCTGCACCAGGCGCTTTTAAAGCATGTGCACGCTGCCCTGCTAGGAAAAGGAAACACAGGGGGACCAGAGTCTTGGAAAAACCTCTTATCACTAAGAAGCCATTTGCTGCAGACTCATGCTGGGCTGTCTTGCTGGATCCCAGCCTGCTGCTCAATTACTCCTGGCCTGACTGCTGGGGCTGAGGCATGAAGAATCCAGGTTTGGAGGAGGCTGAATCTTCAGAAAAGGCAGTGGGGCTTGTGGAGGAGGCATGTAACAATTCTTATTTATCTCACAGGCAGCGTGCGGCACGGGGTGGGGGGAATCCCTATCATGGGATTAGGATTCAGAACTGGGAACCAGGAGAGCCTGGGATCTAATCCTTGACTCTGCTACGAACTCACTGTATAGTCCCTTGTCAAGTCACTGCAAGGGGAATTGTGGGTGGCTCGGCACCCATGGAAAAACTAGGCCATGTGTCTGAGCCTCAATTTCCCTGCCTGTAAAATGGGGACAATAACCCTGATCCTCCTTTGTTAAACACCCAAGGCCTGTTTGCAAAAGCTGCCATGCCAGTGTGAAATGCCATTATCAGACTCATAGAAAAGGGAAGTCACCCGCATCCCATCACTAAATAGAGCAACTTGTTTGGAAGAGTCATGGGGTGCCTCCCTACCAGACTAGAACAGCGAGTTGCGTTTGGATGTGCTGACGTGTTTATTTTCTGGGCATCTCTCCCATCTCTTCACCTTTTAATTTTTTTTTTACTAATGAGCAGAAAAGGAACCAAACTGAATCTGAGTAGAGAAAAGGAGTTTGAAATCTGCACCTAAACCGAGATCTGAATTCCATTATTACAGACTCTTTAGCAAACTGTCCCAGACTTTTAGAGTGGGAAAGTTGGATAAAGATAGAGGAGCAAATCCTGTTGTGAATTACACTGGTATAAAGACACCCCACTGACTTCATGAAGTGCAGAGAGACAAGGGCAGAATTTCATCTTGAATTTCCCAGGGACAATGTATAATGTAATTGACTGCCATGGATTGACTCTAGCATTATGCTGCTGTATCTGAGAACAGAGCTGAACCCTGTGTCTCTCTGGAGCTCACCTGTAGAGCTGGGCGGGAAATGGATTTTTCATCCCACAAGAATTTTTGTGATTTCTAAACATTTCCCGTTCTTCACTGGGATGAAACTAGACCTTTCAAAATTTGTCATGAAAAAACAGAGAAAAAGAGGAGAGCGAGTGAGAACCACCTCACCCACCCCGGAACCGGCGGTCATGGCACTCATGTGAGAAATAGGAAAACCAGGTTCAAGTCCTTGCTCTGCCTGATTTATGACAGCAAGTCCCTGCTCACGCATGTGCTTTCTCTCTGGTTTTGAGCAGAAATTCCATCCTGGACCTGAGAAACCCTTCTGATAAAATACCCTGTTGTGGGACAAGTTTGCGGTTTGATGAAACAGCCTTTTCTGATGAAAAAACTGTTTAGTCCAAAAATTCCCAACCAGCTATATTCACCCGGTCCCACAGCATGGTCACCGCAAGTAAGCTTCTCTGTATGCCATCACAGCTATTTAAACGGCAACCAGCACTGAGGTCCCAAGCAGAGCGTTGTGAAATCACACGAGGAATAAACAGCAGGAAGCGAATCTCACAAGCTAGAAACGTTTCCATGAAAATATCTGATTAAAGGCAAAACGAGGGGGGAGGGGAATACGGCACATGAAGGAGCAGAAAACGTTCTAAAAATCAACTGTTTTACAAAGTTCGTCCCTGGCGTTTCAGCAGCTCTTTATGTCGCCCCCGTCTCTAGCAATGAGGTCAGACAGGACTCATAAAAAGAGATGCCACTGGACAAACCTACTGCAGTCAATTGTTGGTTGTTGCAATCAAATTACAATTAAGGGTGGATTTGGCACTATGTTTATGAGTCTGCCCTTTTAAACTAGACAAGAGTGATATCTAGTCAACGGACCAGAGAAATGGGACTCAGGATCCCTGGGTTCTAATCCGGTCTCTGTCACTGGCTTGGTGCGGGACATTGGGCTTCCCCTTAACTGTGCCTCATCTGCGCAAATGGAGATGAGAATATTGACCTCCCTCAAAGAAGCAGCCAAAGGCCGACTAGTGTTTGTGCTTGGAGATTGCTGGATGAAAGGGGAAAGGGGGAGAGCCACAGTATATTGCATGGATAATGAATGCTGAGAATATGCCCCATAAACACTATCAGCCACATGCACCTGATACATGATCGGCTCTTATTCATTTGGGCAGGTACTTTCGACAATACTGATGATTATTCTGCTCTGGAAGGGATGGCAGTGCTGGGATAGTGCTATCAGCCACAATGGTGATGGATTCGCCATTACTCACTCTACTTTCTGTTGACGCTTAAAACAGACCAAAGAAAGAATTTAAGGCTTGCGGGGGAGGGGGAGTCCCATGATGCTTTGCAGTTAAGCTAACTTTAAGGAATGGAATTTTTCTAAGTAATAACCTTTAGAAATTGCTGCAGCAGGTATAGGAATATTAACCACGAATATGTGTCAAAGGTATGAAGAACTGAACAAACCATGTGACCACTGAGCTATTTATCCATCTGCTTGGCAGCTTGTGCTTTGGCTAGATGTTTCTTGCTGGAACCTGTGAATTTGGCATATCATCTCAGAGGACCATATCATCTCAGAACGTGGCAGACTCAGTTGTTAGTGTCTTAACAACATAACCCCGCAAAAGGGAATACGCAATGACTAACTAGATGGTATCGAGGCAGCGGCAAAGCTGCAAGGGAACAGAGGACTTAGAAAATAACCTATGATAAGAAGTATATACTAAAATGAGGAAGTGGATAGGGGTTGGAATGATATGCAATAAAGATTAATAAGGGTATAATTGCCCTGAGCAAACAGGAGGAAGTGGAGACCATTTGGAGTCTGAATGCAGGCTGTCAGCAAACTACAGGGCAGTTTCTCCATAGGTGTTGGGAGCTGTATGTCTCTCTGTATATGTGCTATCTTTACTCTTAATCAATGCAAACAAGCAAGTGATTTAAATGAGGTTTGTTATTATTAAACCAATCTGGACTTGAGAGAACCCCTCTCACTAAACATATACTCACAATTAAATCTGTGTTTAAGTTGAAGGTTCCAGGACTGTACCTCAGTCATTTAAACTGAGGTGCAAAATCAATCCCACACTGCTCCTTTCCTCATGGAGTCCTTGCATCAGCACAAGCTGCCAGGAGCCATGCAGTTGATCTAGTGCCCTCTATAACCTCCATGCTCAGTTAGTGACTCTTGCCTTTACCAGCTGCTATGTATGTCTCCAAGCCTAAAATGTTCTCTCAGCATCTATCTTCCTCTCTCTCTCCATCCACCCATCCTTAAACTAGCTGTCTAAAGCTGTTTCCACGGCAACAGTCTTTAAAGTCCTTCCGTAAAAACGTCTGATTGTAATTTTTGGTGCATTTACTGGCAGCTGCCAGGCCTGCTGGGGTGGCAACTTTCACTCACAGAGACACAGCCTGACTGGAGTCTATGAGGAGGGCACTGTCATTTCCCACTGTTCTCCCATTTCCTTGACCAACAGACACGCCTCTTCCTAGTCATCTTAGCGACAGGGAGGCCTCATGGATAAGGCACTGGACTGGGACTCAGGAGATCTATGCTCAGTTCCATGTACTCCCTGTGTGACCTCAGGCAACCCACTTAACCTGTGCCTCAATTCCTCTTCTGTAAAATGGGGATAATAACAACTCCTCCCTTTCCCCACCCTTTTTTCTGAGCAAGCCACAAACTCTGTGGTTTGTGGTCTCTTACCATGTGTATGGACAACACCTAACACAGTGGCATTTCGCAAGACTGCAGGCCAAATGAATGGTTAGGGCCCGGAGTATATGCAGTTCACATAGACTCAGTCTAGCAATAACAGTAGAATAAATGCATGCATGAGAGAGAGAGAGAGAGAGAGAGAGAGAGCTCTGCAGTATCTAAAGGGTTAAAACTAGAATGGGGTTTAGGAGGGGAGGTAACCAGCCAGATGAGCTGTGTGGTGCTCACACAGCTGGTTGCTTTTAATCTGCCCTCTGAGCTGCTATTCGCCTGTAGAGAGTCAGTTATATTAAACTCTGTGCCTGGAGGAAGATTTGTCAGCTCAGGTACAAGAGCTCTGAGAATGGTTACAAGAGGCTGTGGGGGTCTGGGCAGGGAGTGCACTAATTGCAATGGCTGAGAGTGAGGCAGCTGCAAGCGGGATGTGTGGTCTGGGTTCATTTGGGCTTGGGCTGCTGGAGAGAAACACCATAAATATTCACCAGCTTCCAAAAGGGACCCCGCTCTCCTAGGGAAGAGGCATTCATTTCAGCTCCATTTCTCTCTGTATCTGGCTCCTCCTGTGTGCTGTTATTACATGCACTAAACTGCCGCCCTTCACCTCTCCCAGAATCTGGGCTGTGGTCAGGAGCGGCGCCAGGGTTTTTGCCGCCCTAGGCGGCAGCGCTCCTCCTCTGAGCATTCAGAGGGCCTGGGGTCTTCGGCAGCGGGGGTCCTTCCGCGCCGTGTCTTTGGGGCACTTCGGCGGCGGGTCCTGGAGCAAGTGAAGGACCCGCCCCCGAATTTCCACCGAAGATCTGGAGCAGAAGGACCCCTCGCCGCCGAATTTCCGCTGAGGGCGGCAAAATGCTGCCCCCCAAATCCTGCTGCCCTAGGCGACCACCTAGGGTCGCCTACTGGAAGCGCCGGCCCTGGCTGTGGTTCCTCCTCAAATATTCCTTGTGATATTTTAGGCCCTGAGTGGAAAAAAAAAATCACCCTATATATTAATTCCCGGGGATCTTTCATCCAATACGCCTCTTTGGAGGATAGTCCCACACCAGCTAGAACTGCTTCTCTCCTTTCTGATTGGCCACAAAGGGCCACTCTTCTCCTTCCAGCTGAGAGACCTGAGAAGCCATTTCGTTCTTGAGTTGTCCAGTAGCTCAGACTTCTCTGGCAATTGTCTTTGCCCCCAGAACCAAGCACAAAAATCTCGCAACTCCAGCTTCCTGGCCTAGCGTCACTAGAATCTTTCCGTCATTCTTCTCACAGGACAACCCCCAAACCAGGTGTCTAGCGCCACAACACCCAACCAAGCAATGGAAGATGCATCTGTTAGACAGAACACTCTCATCCTGACAGTTTGGTTTCCTTGGCAACAAATCATGATGTCACAATGGAAAAATGATGACTTCAGTGAATGGGGAAGGGGAAAAAGGGATCAACTCCACGACAAGAAGCTTTTGTTGATATTTGGAGAGTGAAATAATTTCTTGAGCCAATTTATGGGCATTCATGCTGCAGCACGAGCCTTTCCAGTGCCTGGCAACTGTGTCAATAAACATGATGCCACAGACACCAGGAAGAGGAGACCTAGTTTAGTTTAACACCCAGAGCTCAGGAATGCAAGCCACAAACTCCACAGCCTGAGCATGCAATATTGGCCTTTCTACAAGTTCAGCAAAGATCTCTTTCCTATTACTCTGCCTGCGTGTCGCATCACGGATTACTAATGAAACACTACGACCTTGTCCAAAGTCACAATCTAAGCGAGGCTGAGCCTGATCAGTACCCGGGTAAGAGACCTCTAGGGGGCTCCCAAGAGGTGGTGGTGTTGATTCAGGATGTGGTGCTTGCAATATTTAGTCAAGCTCTTAGGAGTCAGGCCTGCCAGTTGGGATGGCAGCACTTCAATTAACTGCAGGAGCATTCGGCTCAGTTGGAGATGGCTCAAGATTCCAGAAATATCCATTTCACACAGAGCATGCTCAGAAACTTAGCACAGACATTAGTGCAATTACTCCCGTAGTCACGTGACATCACCACTTTCACGTAGACACCAATGTTGCCAGCTCTCACGATACTTGGGATATGTGCGGGTAGCGATCGATCTATCAGGGATCGATTTATTGCGTCTCGTCTAGACGCGATAAATCGATCCCTGAACGCACTCCCCGTTGACTCCAGAACTCCACCAGAGCGAGAGGTGGTAGCGGAGTTGAGGGGGGAGCCGTGGCTGTCGATCCCGCGCCGTGAGGACCCAAGGTAAATCGATCTAAGATACGTCGACTCCAGCTACGCTATTCACGTAGCTGAAGTTGCGTATCTTAGATTGATCTCCCCCCCCCCCCAGTGTAGACCACCCCTTGGTGTTTCCCATAAAGCCTCAGCTCTTGGAGTCATGAGATTACTGAGAATCTCATAGAATCATAGAAAAGCAGGGCTGGAAGGAACGTTGAGAGGCCATCTACTCTAGGCCCCTGCGCTGAGGTAGGACCAAGTATACCTAGACCAGCCCTTGAATGCAGCGTAGTGCAGCCTAGTGACCAGCACCTGGGGGCTGTCACGAGGGGTGTGGCAGCCCCAGTAGAGGGGCCCAGGTCTGCCCAACTGCACTGGGCCCCGACCCAGGGCCCTAACAGTGGCAGCATGGTCCACCACTGGGTCAGCAGGGAATCCCACCGAAACACGCCGACCTCATGAGGGTGGGAGTTACCACTTGCTCACCCCTCCCTGGGTCACTTCCTACCGGCTTTCCTGCAGCAGCAGTATATAGGGCATCCAGGCTCCTCAGCACAGGATGCTCCCTGGGGTTCCGATGATGGCAGGGCTCTGATACGGGTCTTGGGCTCTTCAGCTCCTGTAGGTAAGGACTGTAATGGCTCCTGGGCTGGAGCCTCTACCAAGCGTCCTTCCTCCTTGGCAGTCAGCCCAGACTGAGCTAGGCTGCTCTCTTTTATACTGCAGCAGCAGTTGGAGCATGCCCAGCAGGGTCGAGGGGGCGTGCTAAGAGTGCTGCCTTAACCCCTTCTGCTCCAGTGCGGGGCCAGTTCACCCCATCACAGTCTGATAATTTCATTCTTTACTATAGTTTCAACCAATTTGCCTGGTACTGTTTGGGAGGCTTCCTGTTTCTAATGTCCTTGTGATGTTGTGCAGTCTATATGGTTTTATAAAAACATAATAAGAAGTGAATATAATATAACTGGAATAGTTTTATAAAAATATAAGTGAATATAATGTAACTGGAATATGCTTCATGCAAAAGGTCTCTTGTAAGGTAGCATTACAAAGCTTATAATCTACTGAGTGTGATCATCCCATTTGTATAAATGTACCCTCTTGTATCTAAAACTAGAAATATGAAATATAACTCTGAGGGCCTATTGTAATTATGTAAAGTGTGGGCCATTAATGATGGTTTGGAATCTTGATGACTCCCATTAACAGGACCATTATCCGCAGATGACTGTGTTTACCTGTGAGTCTTCCTGTATATGTGTGTGCTGGGAAGTGAGTAATGAAGTCTTGCAGTGACATGTGATCATGTCACCTGAACTGGAATCCATCTTTAACCTGGTGCTTTTCCAGTGAGGGGGGGTGAAAACCCAGAGGGACAAAGGGTTCCCGCCTTATGCAAAAGATATATAAAGGGGTGGAAGAGAACAAAGGAGGGAGAGGAGCCATCATGAAGAATCCCCTAGCTATCACCTGAGCTGCAACAAGAGCTGTACCAGGGGAAAGAATTGTGCCCAGGCCTGGAGGGTGTCCAGTCTGAGAAAAAACTTACTGAAGCATCTCTGAGGGTGAGATTATCTGTATTTAGCTTGATTAGACACAGATTTGCGCGTTTTATTTTATTTTACTTGGTGACTTACTTTGTTCTGTCTGTTACTACTTGGAACCACTTAAATCCTACTGTCTGTATTTAATAAAATCACTTTTTATTTAGTAATTTACTCAGAGTATGTATTAATACCTGGGGGAGCAAACAACTGTGCATATCTCTCTATCAGTATTATAGAGGGCAAACAATTTATGAGTTTGCTCTGCATAAGCTTTATGCAGGGTAAAACGGATTTATCTGCGTTTAGACCCCATTGGGAGTTGGGCATCTGAGTGCTAAAGACAAGCACACTACGGTGAGCTGTTTTCAGGTAAACTTGCAGCTTTGGGACAAGTGATTCAGACCCTGGGTCTGTGTTAGAGCAGACTGGAGTGTCTGGCTCAGCAAGACAGGGTGCTGGAGTCCTGAGCTGGCAGGGAAAACAGGAGCAGAAGTAGTCTTGGTACATTGGGTGGCAGCTCCCAAGGGGGTTTCTGTGATCCAACCCGTCACAGTCCTTAAAAAAAATTGCTGTTAGTTTTTGTTTTTAGGTAGTTGCTCTTCAAATTCTCTTTTGTCCTACCGTATTATACTTATACACTTGACAGAGTTTATGCTCCTTTCTATTTTCCTCACTACAATTTGACTTCCAATTTTTCAAGGATGTCTTTTTGCCTCTAACTGCCTCTTTTATTCAATTTAGTCATGGTTGCATTTGTTGGTCACTTACTTTCCCCCCCCTCCCTTTTTCTATTTGGGGTATACAGTTGGTGTTTTTAAATATAGTGTCCATGCAGTTTGCAGACATTTCACCCTTGTGACTGTTCCCTTTAATTTATTTAACTAGCTTCCTCATTTTCAGGAAGTTCCTCTTTTTGAAGCTAAATGCTACTGTGGTGTGTTTCTTTGGCATTTTTTCCCTACAAGAATGTTAAATTTAATTACATTATGGTTGCTATTACCGAGCAGTTCAGTTATATTCACCTCTTGGACCAGATCCTGTGCTCCAGTGAAAGAATAGCCAGATAGATAGTAGGAGAAGTTGGTGGAGACTAAATGATGAAATCCCAAAGAGGATAAGATGCTCAGCACATGGATATGTTCAGCAGTTTGGAAAACAGAAGAGAGGAGGATGAGGATGGAGCAGAGGCTCTGGGATTTGGCTGCGAATCAGAGGAGTCACCTGGGACGGATATAGCTCTTTCCTCAATCACTCTTGATGTGTGTTTGCAAATATGCTTGAAAAGTGCCAAACAACACACTCTGCAAATCCAAATATCAGTGCTTGGCTCAGAGTATACAGGGCCAGCAAAACGCGCACACACGATGAAACAGAATGCATTTCAATTCAGAAATTGCAGTTTTTCAAAAGGCATTGTGGAGATTTATGTGGCTAATACCCCTACAATACAGACTGCAGGCATAAGCTCTGCATTATCTTAAGAGATTAGCAAAATACCATATTGTGTCATGTATATGTTGCAGTGTAGCACCCCCGGTGACAGTGTGTGATCCATTCAAGGCTCTAATATGACATGAAGCTCCTATTTGCCTATTGTATCAATACTTCCGCTATGTATTTTGCCTGGCGTTACAATAATTACTGTACCAAAGCTAAGATGCAGCTGGATCTCCTTCCAGTTCCTCCCAGCGGGCTCCCATTAAAGGGCATTAACACTCTTTGTGGGAACTTTCCATTATTAAAATTACCTGTCTCTTTTCATTACGAGTTTTTCAATGAATCTCCCGGTTAAGCGTTCAGTGCCAAAAAAAACAGCAGCATCAGTCTTTGTCCACGAGGACTGACCTCCTGCCTCTGATCCTAAGAGCAACGCAAGGCCAGTTGACGTTAACTTTTCAAGAGTTGCAGCTACTTTTCCTCGTGCACAGGCACACGAGAGGAAATGGACTCAAAGGCATCTGTGTTGTTAGCTACCTACTGTAGGTGTGACATGCCCTGGAGAGACTCTGCATGTGCACAAAAGATATGTTGCTGAAATGACTCTCCAGGTAAGGAGGCGAGGGGCACTGGGTGTGTCAGTTGCTCCTCTGCTATTTGCACATAACAGTGGCAAAGTAAAAAGCGCCAGCAGCCCTGGAGGCTTTCCTGCTGGGGTTTCTAGCCCTGCAGGGTGAATGCCATTGAATAGCGTTAAGTTTCTGTAAAATGGGTATCCCTGGTGAGGTTTTAGAGGCTGTGGAACTGTACACCAGTGTGTCACTGCATCTATTACTGGAAATGAAAAACAAAGCAGCACAGAAACACCGTCTGCTCCTGATGCCTGTCCTTGCAGAATTAATATGACAACTTATTCTGTACTTTCAGCTGTACACCTCTACCTCAATATAACGCTGTCCTCGGGAGCCAAAAAATCTGACCGCGTTATAGGTGAAACCACGTTATATCGAACTTGCTTTGATCCGCCGGAGTGCGCAGCCCCGCCCCTCCCGAAGCACTGCTTTACCGCGTTATATCCGAATTCGTGTTGTATCGGGTCACGTTATATCGGGGTAGAGGTGTATGAGGCAGCTCTCCTGACACCTTGCTTTGGTGATGGGAAAATCCACCGTGGAGAACAACATGATTCTGGCTGGAGCAAGCAAAGGCCTACAATCCTGTCATACCTTTCCCACCCCACAGTCTCTACAATTCTGTGGACTTTCCCCTGCCTAGTTCTGGTGCTGAACAAGGATTCTGCAAACAAGGGGTTCAGCAATGCAAGCACTCCCCAAAGACAGGATGAGATAAACAAACATCAGCCTGAGTCTTCCTGTGTGTGGCTCTTTCAAACACTCTCTGCAGAGGCTATTTACATTTGCTAATCCAGTTTAATTAAACTGGGCAGTTCTGCAATCATATCAAGCTTAAAAAGGAGGTTAGATGCACATGGTGATAGAGTATTTTTGCCCTCCAGTTAACTCGCTTTTTTTCAATCCCATTTTCCTATTTAAAGGTAACCCCGCTGGGGTTGCATATTATCAGTGCTCCCATATCATCTGCCTTTACAATGCCCACTGAGACATTAAATGCAGCATTCTGAAGTATTGGCAATTCTGGCACTCCAATACAGTGGGCTAAATCTGCACCGTGCAACCTCAATCTGTACAATGAAACCCACAGCTGCCCATACCACTCACAGGGAAGCAAGGCCCATGGAGATTACAAGTTGCTTCATAAAATACTCCAACAGCTCTTTGCACCCAATTCAGAATTATCCTGTGGACACAAAACCTGACTCAGCTGTCACTGATGTCAGTGGCAAATCTCCATCAATCAATTAATCCCCCCAACATTGCTGTGAGCTAGGTTAGTACCTTTTTACAGGGGACTATAATGAGGCATAATAAGGTCAAGTGACTTGGACAGAGTCATATGACGAATCAGTGGCGGAGCTGCAAACACAACCCTAGAATCCCAACTCTTAGGTGCCCACTTGAACTGCTAGGTGACATTCCTCTCCATTTATACCCTAGTCACTATTGGACTGAGATTATAAATGGGGCAAAACCCAACCCGAAAGAATTTGGGCCTTAATTCCCCTATCGAACCCTTTGTTCGGACATAGGAAGGAACAATAGTGGTGTGATTAAATACCCAGTCCCATGCATGGGAAGTTTCCCTCTTGAAATTAAAGTGAAATAGTAATCCTATTAAGTACCTTTCCTTTAAATCACAGAGATGTCCGTGAGGAAATTAATGACAACCTGTTACACGCACATTCAATTCAAATCAGCGTATCCAATTACCTCCATTACCTGGAGGCCCCCTCATATCCCAGTCTCTTTCGCTCCTGTCATATTTTCTCTATTTAGCCCTAAATTATGGTGGAATAGAGTCATTCTTGGTGGCGTCTTCTCCATTTCTCCCCCTGCAGATGTTATTGGGTAGGCATCAATATGGGGTTCATTTCTAAAGGTCACCAATTTGCCGTGCTTAATGGCTGGTAGAGAGAGAGCCCCTGAAGAGCAAAATGAGCAGCAAAGGTCCCCTCTCCAAAGCATGAGAAAATCCATAAACTGCAGAGCCACCTCGTCGTGCTAGAGATTAAATACATCAGCCAATTCCCTGCATGTTTCCCTTTTTGAACCTCTAGGGGATCATCTGGGAAGATGAATCTGTACTGTTAAGAGCCCCATGCAAAAAATGAAGCCATTTGCAGCACACAAGTGGTTACACTGGTCCTACAAAACCCAGCAACTATGCTACGTGTTCTTGAGCCCCAGCTACTAGCAACGTAGTTATATTTACACAGAGACATAGACATAAAGCACTCTTGTAACAAGTACCATAGGGAGGTCCGTAGGTAGGGCTAACGCAGAGTAGCAAGGCTCCCAACACAAGAGTGAGCAGCAGAGCATTCAGCTGTGGGGCAAAGGGGTTACGTCTCTCTCAGTGTCCACATCAGTGGCAGAACCTTTGTGCTGCATGTAAGTTCCAATCGGACAGTTGCAGAGCCAGGAATGAAAACCGGTAGTGGCTCTCAGGGCTCAGTGCCAGACACACTCACTCCCCTTCAAAATGAAATCAAATATTGAGAATGGGGTCTGTACTGCTGCAATAATCCCGTCGTGCTACGGTATGCATCACGGTAGTGCCCGAGCACGTCACAGACACAAACTGAACAGCTCTGTGGGTAAGGAGGTGTTATCCCCATTTTGCTGATGAGGAAACGGAGGCACGGGGAAGGGAAGTGACTTACTAAGGTCACCAAATTAATTTTATTGCTCGTTTTACATAGCAAGCGATTGGGTCAGCTGAGAACAGAACCCAGATGTCCTGACTCCCAGCCCTGTGCCTTAATCAGATCTTTCATCATCTTCAGAAACCGCAGAGTCTTCAGCTCCATGCCAGTGGCTATGGTTCATCCGGATGATGCCACTCCTCTCAAGACAAAACAGAGGCAGCTGGTAGGTCCAGGGGCCCTTTGATATGATGAGTCATAACTATCCTGACCAAAAGCACCACGAAGGCTGATGAGGCTTTACTTGCTTCCTGCCCCATTCATGCTGGCCATGGCTATCCAACACAAGCGTATAGCGACAGCATTTGTCAGGGTGCTTGCTTTACCCTGGCAGTCTGAAACAACAGCAGCAATTGACATGAAAGCTTTGAGTCAAACATGCCGCCAAAGCAGAGATGGTTGAGTTTGGGCTGCAAATCCAGCCTGACAGATCAGCTCTTCTTCCTTCACGCTGCTGGGCACAAGGCAAACTAAGCAACAAGCCAGCCTGAAGCCAGGAGAGTCTGACTGTTTGGATTTTCCAACCCCAAACATTTTCCTACTCTGTCCTCTCCCCTATTTAAGAGATGTTCTAGGCATGTGCAGATGAACTTCCACTACCCGTTTCATTAGGATGCCGGATTTCCTTGCGGACAGAATTGAGGTTCCTCTCTACTCTCATGCAATCCTTATTTCTGGGGACTCCCAACTACATTTGTTTGTGTGAATGTGCATGTGCATTTATATCTTTAAAAGACAGAGGGAGGTGGGTAGGGAGTAAGACAGCCATGAAGCAGATCAGAATAAGCTGGAGAGTAAATTAGTGAGCTGCTGTGTCTGTAGCTGTACACTGGGTGCTTAGAGCAGGAGGAAGAGATCTGAGATCAAGCCTGAGTTTATTTTTACAAGGCTCCATGACCCAAATTATTTATAGATCCCAGGCTTTTGTGACTTCAATACTAATGTCAAATCTCTCTCTCTCACACACACACACACACACACACACACACACACACTTCCCAACCCCATAGCTCTGGCAGCGTTAGCTAAACGATTAAAGTCACAACCCAGGGACATGGAGTTCCCTGGAGAAAGTCTCTCAGTCTGTCCAGAACTGCTGCGATAATTGGAGAGCAGCACAGAAAACTGGAACTGCCTCCCTCTGCTGCCACCTCTCCTTCCCACCATTGTGCTGAACTGGGGCAGAAATAGGAGGCACTGAGCAAGTGGGCAGGGCAGGACTTCATTTCTATTATTTGGAGCAATTGCACCAGCAAGTGCCACCAAACACAGAAATACCAAACAAATGCACCCAAATTAACTCTCACTCGCAGCCGTTTCAGCGCCGGGGGTTGAACAATCTGCATTTGACTGTGAGGTTCCCATTTAAAACTATTGCTTTTCCCACTTGTTTTCTAAGTATGCTCCATATGCCTTTTGTCCAGCACAGGGGGAATGCAATTAGCACAGAGTGCATAAAAATGGAGAGAGACTTGACTGCTTTAAATCCCTTCCCATTGTACACGCCAAGTACATCCAAGGGCATTTTGGGCAAGGACGGAGAACGAGTCAAACTCTCCCTCCTGAAGCTGGCACTGCAGACAGTCAGATGTCATGCCAAGGGAAGCACAGATCTCTTCTGTTTCAGCAGAAGCCCACATATCCCCTGGCAAATGACAGCTAGTTGTAACGCCGACGCTCAATCTACCGCTTTGCGAGTGCGTCTATGAGGCTGCTTCAAAGAGGCTCCTACTGCAGAAAGGAGCCAGTCAATTCAGCCTCTCTTATTTGCAGGTTTGAAAGAGGTAGGGAAGTGGAACCAATTCCCTGAGCAAATGCTTCACCACCCTTGTCCTGCATGCATGAGCACACACTGGTGTTTGTAGAATAGTTGTAACTGTGTCGGTCCCAGAATTAGAGAGACAAGGTGGGTGAGGTGTGCTAAACAATCTGCTCCACCTTGCTTTTAGCAGCGGTGCTCGGAGTACCTTTCCACACCTGTGTGTGGCTCGAAAGCTTGTCTGTCTCACCACCAGAAGTTGGTCCCATAAAAGATATTATTGCACCCACCTTCTTTCACACACTGGTGTGCTATTGTAACATCTCTCCTGAGTGCAGCTGGGCCACATGGAAGAGATCTTGCTTGTGAGCAGTGGGGCTGGGCATACTGGTTTGTTATTGCAGGGTTGCTTGTGAATACTGGAGCTGTGAAATCTGATTTGCAAATGGAGAATTATTTACAAGTGCTGGCACTGTGTATACTGTTAAGTTATTGTAGGGCTGTGGATGATCAGTGGTGATGTTTATTGAGCACGTTGCTGGTAACTTATTTTTACAAAAAAGGACCAGTTAAAAAACTATTTCTGAATCTAGAGCAGAGCCTATACAAAGAGCTATAGGCCAGAATCAGAACAGCCTTTTCCAACCCTTTAAATAAACACAGACTTCCATTATCTCAAAAAACAGTTCTGACTAATGGACAACTCAGATGCTTCGGCTGAGCTGAGAGCAAGAAACTCATCTCACACCATTCCAGGAGCTATACTTAAGCATCCTAAAATAAAAAGTACTCATCAGTCCCCCCGGGCTGCTCTTTATGGCAGCAGCTGCAGCACCGATCCGGTGAGTGAAACACAAAGGAAAAGCAGAGAGAAGAAGCTTTGATGACAAAGCCAAAGCAAGTGAAAGGCAATTGCACTGCAGTGCTAGGTGCTCCATGACACGGGAGAATACATCACACTAGCCAGAGAGCAAACTTTTCCAGTTCAGCAAAATTTGAGGGGGAAAAATTCAAGCCATTCACTGAAAGTTCTGCATAATTAAAGCAACAAAAAGGACGGTTTTTCTTCTCTTTAAATATTTTAAAGACCTTTTACAGATTTCTTTCTTTCATGGTTTCCTTTGTATTTCCTTCCAGCATCTACATGTATAAAGTGCAGGTGGGGCTGGGCTCTCTCTTTTCCAACAACAGTCCTCCCACACTCTGCAAAGCCCCCAACAGATGGCTCGTTTGTCTTCCTGCTTCTGAGTTAGGCACTAAAACTCTTAGGACAGTGCCCCATTGGATGCTGTGATCCAGACAGATCTCACCTGGTAAGCAGGGCATCTCTCTCTCTCCTCCCCCATCATTCCCCCCCTCTCCCAGTCATACCACAGCACCTCACTATATTTACCCTCACAACACCGCTGTGAGGTCAGGCAGTGTTGTTGTCCCTGTTGTACAGACGGGGAACAGAGGCGCAGAGAGACTAAGGGCTTGTCTACACTTACATTTTATAGCGCTCTAACTTGCTGGCTCAGGGGTGTGAAAAATCACCCCCCCTGAGCGCAGCAAGTCTGAGCACTTTAAAGTGCCAGTGTAGACAGGCTCCGAGCGCTGGGAGCCAATCCCCTCGTGGAGGTGGATTACCAGGAGCGCTGGGAGAACTCTCTCCCAGTGCTCGCAAGCGACCACACTCGCACTTCAAAGCGCTGCCGTGGGAGTGTTGCCGCGGCAGCGCTTTGAAGTTTCCAGTGCAGACATACCCTAAGACCTTGTCTGCACTTAAAAGTTTTGCTGTTTTAACTGTACCGGCATAATTAAAGCAGCCACCCTCCCCAGTGTAGACACAGTTATACTGGTATACAAGTGCTTATGCCCACGTAGCTTTTTCTGGTTTGGCTACGTGAAATAAGCTCTACTAGTATTAAGCATCTCATACCAATAGAATTGTGTGACGTTGTGCAGACTATATGGTTTTATAAAAATATAAGTGAATGTAATGTAATTGGGATATGCTTCATGCAAAAGGTCTCTTGTAAGGTATCATTACAAAGCTCATAATCTACTGAGTGTGATCATCCTATTTGTAGAAATGTACCACTCTTGTATCTAAAACTAGAAATATAAAACATAACTCTGAGGGCCTATTGTAATTATGTAAAGTGTGGGCCATTAATGATGGTTTGGAATCTTGATGACTCCCATTAACAAGGACCATTGTCTGCAGATGACTGTGTTTACCTGTGAGTCTTCCTGTATATGTGTGTGCTGGCAAGTGAGTAATGAAGTCTTGCAGTGACATGTGATCATGTCACTTGAACTGGAATCCATCTTTAACCTGGTGCTTTTCCAGTGAGGGGGGGTGGAAACCCAGAGGGACAAAGAGTTCCCGCCTTATGCAAAAGATATATAAAGGGGTGGAAGAGAACAGAGGGGGAGAGGAGCCATCATGGAGAAGCCCCTAGCTACCACCTGAGCTGGAACAAGAGCTGTACCAGGGGAAAGAATTGTGCCCAGGCCTGGAAGGTGTCCAGTCTGAGAAAAACTTACTGAAGCATCTCTGAGGGTGAGATTATCTGTATTTAGTTTGATTAGGCATAGATTTGCGCTTTTTATTTTATTTTGCTTGTGACTTACTTTGTTCTCTCTGTTACTACTTGGAACCACTTACATCCTACTGTCTGTATTTAATAAAATCACTTTTTATTCAGTAATTTACTCAGAGTATGTATTAATACCTGGGGGAGCAAACAGCTGTGCATATCTCTCTATCTGTGTTATAGAGGGCGAACAATTTATGAGTTTGCCCTGCATAAGCTTTATGCAGGGTAAAACGGATTTATCTGGGTTTAGACCCCATTGGGAGTTGGGCATCTGAGTGCTAAAGACAAGCACACTCCTGTGAGCTGTTTTTGGGTAAACTTGCAGCTTCGGGACAAGTGATTCAGACCCTGGGCCTGTGTTGGAGTCGGACAGGAGTGTCTGACTCAGCAAGACGGGGTGCTGGAGTCCTGAGCTGGCAGGGAAAACAGAAGCAGGGGTAGTCTTGGCACATCGGGTGGCAGCTTCCAAGGGGGTTTCTGTGATCCAACCCGTCACAAATTGCATCTACTCTAAGGCTTTTACTGGCATAATTATGTTGGTGGGGGGAAAAATGTAAACACCTCACACACACCCCGCAACATGCTGGTAGACTTTTTGATTGTGGATCAGGCCTAGCAGACTTGCCCAAGGTCACAGTGGAAGTCTGTGGCAGAGCAGGGAAGTGAACCTAGGACTCCCACATCCCAGGCTAGTGTCCTAACCACCAGGTTGTGTCAGTATTCAGGTAGGAGCATGTAGGTGGTGCCGTTCATTGGCTAGGTACTGCTCCCCCCCCCCGCCGCCGCCCACGTCCTGACTGAACATCGCCATGGCCCAGGGTGATGCTAGAGGGTGTCGTGCAGCTCGAGGTGCAGTCTTTCTGATGGTCATTAAATCAAGATGCTGACCCTCTGGGGGCCATTAACAATTGCATGGCCTTTCTGCAGGAGACTCATGCGCCCAAGTTTGGAAGTTTTATCACTGACGTCAATAGGATCTGGATAAAGCCCTTTACTGGGTTCAAACTACAGCTCGGACACCATGGCAACAGGTGCCAGCAGAAAACCTTAAGAGAGATAGAATAGTGCAGCTTAGGCATCCCTCTCTCCCTTACGTCTTCCGTCATTTCCATTCTCTTCCTCCCATCTCCCCCACCCCCCACCTTCTTCTGGAGGGAAGATCTTCCAAGATAAAACAGGGAGGGATGTAAGGAGGCACCACACAGAGACTAATCAGCAGCCCCAGCACCTTTAATTTATTACTGCGTGAGAGGCTTGTTGAGAACAAAGCCGGCAGTTCGGAAGATCGTTCCTTTAAAAGATTTTTTATTTGAAAAGCTGTCAGCTCGCACCTTGTCACATCCCTACTCGCAGGAGAGGAACTTTAATAATGTGTCACCTCATGCAAATGAGCTCCTAATTAATTAAGTACTATTCTTCCGGGGATGGATTCATTAGAATCAAATTTGGACAGATGGGTTCGTTAGGTTAGGGCTGTATTGTGTTCTACTTTAAATCATCTGGCTTTGGAGTCTGGGCACTGGAGATGGCCTCAACGGGAAAAGCACACGATTCCTACAAAGTTCTTGCTTATCACCACCTTCGTGTGGAAGGAATGCCAGTTCTATGGATACATCTCTCTTTCCTCCAGACTCGTCTCTCCACAGACCCTCCGCATTTTGAAGGATTTCACTCATTGCAGACTCCAAGTTATCTACGTTCCACACAAATCTGACATACCCTTCTGTTGTTAAAAAGGATTTACTTTAGAAATAAAGAATTGGGGAACTGAGTCATAGATTTTAAGACCAGAAGGAAGTTTTAGATCATCTCGTCTGACCTCCTGCATAACACAGGCCATAAGATTTGACTCGGTTATGTTGAGCCCAATAACCTGTTTGGCTAATGCACCTTTCAGACAGGCACACCGTCTTGATTTGGAGACATCAAGAGGTGGAGAATCCATCCCTTCCCTTGATAGTTTGTTCCAATAGTTAATCACTGAGGGTACAGAGACAGC
Source organism: Terrapene triunguis (assembly GCF_002925995.2). Lineage (NCBI taxonomy): Eukaryota > Metazoa > Chordata > Testudines > Emydidae > Terrapene > Terrapene triunguis. The sequence goes on from NW_020665277.1 coordinate 677,959, forward strand.
TCTTTTCCCTCCAGGCACTTTTCACACCCCCAACGTTTTTTATGTTTCCTGCATGAATAATATGTGGGCGCCACTTCTTCTGGGTCTCTGTAAAACACTAGGACCCACATTTGGGCTAGACTGGGGTGATAAAGAAATCTCAAAACCTAAAACGTTCATAAACAATCTGCCCTTAACACGTGAAGAAATGGAAGGGTCACAACTAAAGCTGCCTGAGAAAACAAACTTTTCACCAAGATTTCCTTTAACTTTTTTGGTTTTCTAAACAGAAAACTGAATTGTCAATGAAAAATTCCATTAAACTCAAAATTGAGAAATTTTTAACCAGCCCTTGATATGACCCCGTGAGGTGCATCATCTCAGACAGAAGCAGAGTAGGCCAAACAATGGAGGGGAAATTGTTCTCCCCCCTCCTTTGTTTTTTTAATTGCGAGAGTATCAATGAAAATTTTCAAAGAAATTTCAAGAGTCAGAAGTTTTCCGCCAGCCCTCCACACAAACGCTTTTTGCTGCCACCTCTTTCCCCATGTCTGGCACTTACTCGGGGCAACAAAGGGTTAATATGAGATCTGACCAGCTGCATGCCATGTTCCCATTTTGCTGATAATCTTAGCAGAAAGGCCAATCCAAATTCCCCTTTCACCTGTCCACAGAAGTCCTCATAGACCTGTACAACTTAGGGCCTGATAAACCCAGCAAAATCAATGCAAGTCTTTCAATGGACTTTAGATCAGGCCCATAGTCAGGGGGAGAGGTGGGCATGGCTGCTCAGTTCCTATGACAACCCTCTCCTCCCCTCCAAAGTCCTTTTGGAGCACTCATTGTGAAGAGGGAACATTACCCGGCTGCTGCCTGCCTGGCACAATTTCTGCAGGTATGGGACTTGGGCTCCAGGGCCGTCAATCTGACATCTTCCACCAGTATCGAAGTCCCTTATGAGTTACCCATTGAACATGCAACCACTTGAGAGCATCCAGTATATTATTCACAGAGAGGCGACAGCTCAGGGCATGTCTGCTGAGCATTAAGAACCAACCCGCCCCAAATTTGTTCCTTAATAGAGACCCCGAAGGTGCATTGACTTTCTTTTTCTTTTGTTAAACATTAAGCGGCTTTTTCCCCCTCCACCTTCTATTATTATTTTTAAAGAGACGGCTCTGCGCTTCTCTGGGGAATAGGAATCATTAAGTGAACAGCACTTGGCTGCACGCAGGCTTTACATTTTGGCACTGAGCAAGGGAAGCCATCAAACAGACTAAGAACTGGTCTCAGAGAGAAGGGAATCGGGTAGGTGTTCCTATAGCATCAGGCACCACACGCTGACCCTTTCTGTAATTCTCTTTCCTCACCTCCGTTGTTCTTTCCTTGATCCATCTCTGCTGCTCGTGCTTAGTGATGCCCTTACCTGACTCCTTCCACTCGGAGTTGACGTGTAAATGAAAATACAGCTACGCTAAGAGGAGGACGTGTCTGCCACAGCACAAGCTATCTCTTTTAAACACCCTGTGTCCTGTCTGCGGCACACCCGCTGGCATTGCCTCACGAACAGATGCTAAACAAAGGCTGTTTGTGTGCAATGTGAGCCCCGACATTTGCCTAGCAAAATCCTGGTGAAAATGGACTGACACAGCTCTCCATGCAACTCTCTCGCCCCAGACGTGCCGAACGCCTGGGTCACATGCTGGCTTGTTTCCTTTTTTCCAGCCCCCCTTCTCCCCTTTGCCTTCGCCTCAAGGCTGCTGGGAGTTGGCAGGCATCCACTTGGAACTCATGAACTCTCCAAGGACAATCAGGAGCCATCACGCCTCGTTCTGCTTGATGCCCACAACTTGCAATTAAAGATGAAAATGTTTTGGGTCGTGCAGGTGGATTTCTTTGTTTGGTTGGTTGGTTTTGGAAGCCATGGGCTGAGCCTAGGTACACGGGTTACTGTTCAGGTGCATTCCAAGTAAACTAGTTCAGAGTAACTGAATGAAATAATTGCGGCTGACAGACAGGCACCAGAAGAGGCAGATACAATGAACACAGCACACACATTCCTCAACAGACAACAGTGATTAGGTTCTGCCAGCTGCCCGGAGGAACTGCAGGTACAGGAAGAGTTGGCAAGGGAGAGGGGGTCAGATCAGATGCCTTCGTAGCTGGTGGTATTGCAGTGCATCACGGAAAGGAGATGATTTCCCTGGGACACGCAGCCAGGGATGCCAGGGGCAGGACAGAGCTATACAGTTCAAGCTTTTTAAATGCTTTGTTTAAAAGAAAAATGTGTGTGCAACAACTCATTGCTGCAGGACTGGCAGCCAGTGTGTGTCCAGGAGAGGGCCAGCCTCACCTTTCACTACCATGCCAATGTGACTCAGTCCTCACCGGAAGGGGTTTCCTCTAGGGTGAGAGAGGGAAGTCAGTCAGTCAGTCAGATACCAGGGCCCATTCAATCCTTGGCCTCACTGCTGAGATTGCTGACAAGGGGCCCGGGCACCAACTCTAGTGATGGCTTTTGCCATATAGACGCCCATTTACTGGGAACGGAACTGAGATCACAAGCAATTAAGATCGATGCTTCCTAAACTTTGCTTCGGAGACCCAGCATAAAGCCTTTTCCTATGCACCTCAACTAACTACCTGTCCCCCCCCGTTTCTTTCGATGAAGGGTATGTACACCAAGATACTAATTTTTGCTAGGTCAGCATTTGCATGCAGGACTGATAGCCAAGGCCTCCCCCCACAATCCCTGCTCTGCTTGTTAACATGCCACAACGTGATCTTGCTGGGGGAATTTTAGGGGCGTAGGGCACTTGCTTGCCCAGATTCTGCATTACACACTGAACTGCCAATAAGGGATTTGTTCCAGAGTCACCTCAAAAACCATAATACCCAGCTCTGATAGAACACTTTTAATCACTAGATCTCAAAGCACTTTACAAAGGATTATTGGTATCATTATCCCTGTTTTACTTATGGAAAAACTGAGGCACAGGGAGATTACTTACCCAAGATCAAGCAGAGATTAACACTTTCAACCTGCTTTACAGGGGAAAGAGGGGCTGTAGTGCTTAACCGTTATAAAGTGCTTTTTGATTCCTCGATGGAAGGTGCAATAGGGGAGCAAAGAGTTGGTATTATTCATGGCTATGGATATGTAGGGAGACCAGATGTCACGCTTAAAACAGGTTGTCACATCCCATTTGTGGCTCTTCACTGGAAAATCCCCAAATAGAGCCCTATCCCTGTTATCCATTCACACTTCACCTGTGCCCAGCCAGCTGAACAACCTTCTGATACTTGGTGTCAAGATCTCTCTCCCGACATACAGTCTTATGGCAATAAATTTCACAGCTGAGGGGATGGTCTGCTGGTCTTGGGTGACCATGTAACATGGAATAAAAAGCCACTCACAAGGTTATTTAATGTTAGGTTAAGTTGGAGCCAGTAGCAGCTGGCAATCCCTCCCAGAGGAAGAGCCAAATGACTGTCCTGGACTGTCACATGATTAGCAAAGTCCCTCTGTTTCTCACATGCCAGCACTCCTAGCTACTCAGCCAGGAGTCAGAAAAAGTTCCTGGGGGAATACGCTTCCCCTTCTTCTTGAAATGGAGCTTCTAAAATGCAGACTTTTAAAGGACATTGGACCACATCCTGGAGAATACACTGCAGGGCATGAGGCCCCAGGGCATAATGATGGAGCGGGCAGTGCTGTCAATTCTAGTGATCACAATATTTGGATCTTTTTCTTAAAGTCCCAGCTCCAGGAGTCATGCTATTCAGAGAGAATCTCTTCTTTTGAAAAATACAAAGGAAGTTTCTAACTCTCATAATTCCAGAGAACAGCTTGAAAATGTGACCCCTAAGGTTCAAAGCCCTAAAGGCGAATAATAAAACCCTCCCTCTCTCTCTAATGAAATTGGCTTATCATATATTGAGGGGTGACTCATGGTTTTTGAATGCCAGTAGTTGGCAATACAGATCAGGTGACGTAGCAGGCCTGCCCTGCATATGAGAGAGAAACACCGAGCTGTGGTGGGAGAATCAATAGTTCTAACCTCTGCCGGGCCACACGATGTTAGTCTGTTACAGAGCCCGGCCGTTCAGCTCACGCTGTAGAACTTTATGCCTCCAGCTTTTGGAGGTCGCCACTTCAATCCCATGTGTTGGCTAAGATGGCTGCTGTCACACAGGCTAAATCCACTCAGAGCTGTAAGTAACCGGGAAGCTAACAGAGTTGTGTGTGTTCATGACAGGATCTCTCTCTCTCTCTCTCTGGATGAAGTAGATCCACAGAAAGCAAAAGTCAGAAACCCCAGAGACAGTCTGTGAGTGGCAAAGCTGCTTCTATTGATCTTGAGTTTTACTGAAGTTGTGTTAAGTGAGGTCCTTGAAGGACAAGACGCAATCACCGCCACGCTGGTCTCCAGAGAGTCCAGGGTAGGAGTGGTGCAACCCAGCAGCGCAGAGCTCTGGCAGTATGTGTCAGCAGTCAAGTAACCAAGCTCCCTGCTGTCTCTCCCCATTCCCTGTGCAGAGACCTATGCTGGAGCTCGGCTCATCTTTATTTAATAACCCAACAGGGGATACATGATGTGCCAAGGTTGCTCCTGCTCATAAGCAGACATCTGGGATCCAGACCAAGTCTGAGTTAACCAGGACAGGCCGAATTGAGAACTGACACACACAATGAGCACTTGGGGTGTAACGCTCCTCACAGGAAGTTTGTTTATTTCGGACCCAATCCTGGAAGAGTTAAAGCTTCCTGGTGGGAAAGCTCTGAAGTATGAAGAGAGATTCAGCTCCCATTGATTGGACCAGTTCATATCCTCTGTTCTTAAGTGCAGTCACAGCAACTGAATCCCCCAGCTGTCAGTAACTGGCGGCCCCAGTCAAGTTCATGCTCGGTTCTGGGCAAACACAGAAGAAGAGTCCCTGGCCCAGTGAGCTTCTTTTGAAACTCCGAATTGGGGGAGATCACAGCTGTGAACAGTCTCTCTCTCCAGTATCTGCATCTTAGTCTGCTGTAGGGGGTTAAAGCTTGTTCCCGCCTCTATGAGCCCCACAGGTACAGTATTAAACCCTTTCCCAGCTTTAGTGCTCGTCACTGAGTAAGGCAGATCAAATAGCACTGGATAGTCTGTGCATGCAACACACAGTGTGACCAAGATTCCGGACTAGAGTCCCCTTGATGGATCGTGGAGCTGAGTTTACACAGTGGCTGTACCCTTCCATTCCTGCCCACAGGGCAGTCAGTTGACTGAAGCAAAACAGAACTGGGTCTATATGAAATGGATGAGAATCAGGGTGGGGAGAGGGTGCAAAGAACGGGGCTAGTGGACTAGCTCTCTTCTGCTCCGGTGGCCAGGGACAGAATTCAGGTTCAAGTTCAGGAAGACTAATGAGATTAAACATGATTGCTATTCTGTTCGTAACCTCCGGGGCAGTGACCCAGGGCGACTAAGCTTCACTTTGGACGACACCACTATCGCTATCCAGGAATTACACTTAGCACTCAACCAGCACCCCAAACTTCAAGTAACTTGGCCTTCTAGTGCCTCTGAGTTCCTGATGGTTCTGGAGCAAAATCCTGGATCCAGATATCGGCAAACTCCAGCGTTAGCACTAGGGAGCACTGGGGATGTTCAGAGCTTTGTTCCATTCCATTTAAAATGAAACCACAAAGAGGTTACCTGACTTGCCCATGGCCACACACAGTCACTCAGACAGACAGTGTTTTGGCTCTCAGCCACACCCCAGAATCCTTAGAGCTGAAGCCCCAGCATCTTCTTTCGAGAGCAGCTGATGGAAAGGAAACAAATGCCACAAAAGGTGCCAGCTCAAATGTGGGCTCAGCCAGGAATTGGAATGAGCCCGGATATAGACTCTTGAGGGTGTAACATGAGATGCTTCTCTCTGTGCAAGCCTTCCCTGGGTGTGATTCCTGGAAAAAAAGGCACCGATACTAAGCTGACTAAAATCTGTGGAACACCCCGCCTTGACTTCAGCAGCTTTGGGTCAGCCCTAGAGTGAGAACAGCACTCTTACCTCTCTGTCAGTCTAAGCACTTAGATCCCCCCCACCACCGCAAGTACTGTAGTTTTTCAGCATCTAACATGACTATAGGGACATAAACAGTAGAAGAATCAACAATATGGTCCCCAGTTACCTGATGATGAATGTATGAAAAAAATTCACAGACAAGCAATAAACTGAAGTGCAGTAGGTGTGTTAGGCTTCTCCAAACTGGAGCGCGGGCTAGAAAAGTTAGGAGGAGCATGTCATGCAAGACTAAGAGGCGTCATAACCTAGTAATAATACCACCTAACAATTTTTCATCGTGACCTCCATTTAACAGATGGGGAAACTGAGGCACGGGAAGGGGCGTGACTTACTCAAGATCACCCAGCAGGCCTGTGGCAGAGCCAGGAATAGAACCCAGGTCTCCTGTGTCTCAGTCCAGTGCTCTATTCACTCCTAGGACCAACCCGAAAAACAGGGAACACAACCTCTCACCGTGTAAAGATGCAGAATGAGATTTTCCCTGGCGCTCAGCGTTAGTTTAACTCTGCTCCCACCGAAGTCAGTGGGAATGTTACTGGCGAGGACAATGGGAACAGTTAGGTTAACACAGGATAAATTTTTACCCATAGTTTCTCCAGGTACGGCTTTGCTTTGTGAGGACAACACATGCTGTGAGACAAGAGGGAAGAGTTCCGTACCAGGCCTGTGAGAAGCCTCCCTAGAAGAGAGCTGGCTCCTCTTTCCCCGTGCCCTAAAATGCCTGCATGCCTGTAAGCACACATCCAGCCAGCTGCGCTAATCCTTCCCCCTGCCCATGGCCCAGAATCAACATCGCCGCACACGTTCCGGCAAGGGTCCATGGGCGGGACGAAGCTACACCACATTACTGCTTTCACTTCCATAATTGACCTGTAGATAAACACAAGGCTTCCGCCTTAATCCCCCTGCAGCCTCATGAACATCAGCCCCGCTAAATTTTTCATGTAATTAAGAGAAAAACCCTAATCCAGTGTAATTAGCTCCCTGATTGCCAACATGCGGCAGAAAACCACTGTTTGAACAGCAATTCAGGTCTAGCTGGTTAGGCAAATACAGTGTGTGTGGTTCAGTAATTTAACACTGAGACAATCCCCTCCCCACTGTCCTTGCAGGCTTGTTTTTCTAACCGGCACTAAATGGTTTCATGATTGTAATAGGCCCAACAGCCCTGGAACTGCTGCCCCACTTGTTTCCTCAGGAGAAGGGATTCTCATCAGATCCCTGTAGGGTTAGCAGGAGAGCTGGCAGAATAATTCCTAGAGCGATATTGGTTGCTAATTTTGACATGCCCCTGGCTCCATCTGTATCCTAAACTGCAAATCATCAGATTACTTGGGCCAGTGTTTTCACACCTCACTGCCTAGATTTCAGCTCTTAAATCTGTATTTAGACCTCCCAAGAAAAGTGTCTCGATTCTGAGAAGTGCTGAGCATCTGTAACTCCCACGGAAACCAATGGGAGCTGCAGGTGCTCAGACTTCTCAGGTCAATTCAATTCAGAGGCTGAGATATGGATTTAGGAGCCTAACTTTAGGCAGCCAAGTGTGAAAATGTTGGCTGAAGAGAAGTGAATCCCTTGGACCAAAAACGAGCCTTTATAGCCTTTTCGTGATTTGTTACTTTGTCCAGCGTATTCATTCATGCAAAATGTAAAGGGTGCCAGGTGAATATTGGGCTGAGCAGTGTGGATCAGCGGGGGGCACAAGTGAGGGGTGAAGGGTTATACAACAACGGTGATCTGGCTGTATCCTTCATCTCCCCATTTCCAACCTCTTTAATGTCTGGGGCTTCCCTGAAGCAAAACATTTGAAAAGGAAATATTTTTTGGAGGCCTTAGCTGGGCCATTTAAACAGACTGTCAACCTTCACTCTCTTTGTATTGACGTTTTTTGTTTGGGAATAAAATGTTATTCTCATCTCTCCTTGTCTGGATTAATATCCATGTTGAGACCAGATCCCCGAGCCTAGAAGACCACAAAATAGCTAATCCACTTTCTGTAGAAAGGAAGTTGAAGTCCATCAGGGCCGGCTCCAGGCACCAGCTTAACAAGCCGGTGCTTGGGGCGGCCAAGGGAGAGGGGCGGCACCTACGGCAATTTGGGGGCAGCAGGTCCCTCACTCCTTCTAGGAGCGAAGGACCTGCCGCTGAACTGCCGCCGCCGATCGCGGCTTTTTTTTTTTTGCTTGGGGCAGCAGAAATGCTGGAGCCGGCCCTGAAGTCCATGTTAACAGCTCCAGCTTTGCTCTTACATACCCTGAGCTAACCTCTGAGGAATATTCGTTTACATGCTCTGGGACGTGAGACCTAAACAGATCTGTTTTCAAACCTCTCACTCTTATTCTACCTCTTCTGACAGTGGACTCTCTCTGGAAGGCAGGCCAAAAGGTTAACAGCATGAATGGGTGAAAACAGGGGTTCTGCCTGGAGAGATCCATGTTTGGGCTTAAGGCTCTAACATTCTCAGCATCACCCTCCTTCTGCTCATTATATGGGAGTTCTATAAACACACCAGCAGCGAGCAGCTAGAGTCTGCCTTCTTGTTAAAGGCTGGGATATTTGTTTATACAAAAATACAATGGTAATTTCTCAACCTGAAGGCTCCAGTTAAAGAGAAGCCCCTGAGGAGAGCAAGCACGGAGGCTTGTTTGCATTGCAGAAGTTAAGCCAATTCCTCCTCCCCCACCCATCCCAAGTTGAATTTTTCACACAGGAAGGCATTGCAGACAAAGTATTGATTGCAACCAGAGCCTCCTGGTTTGATGGCAAAACATCAGTAAGAACTTGTGTGTCTGATGATATGTAACAATTTGCTGCTGTGCCATAATTCCCCTCCCAAGACAACAGTGCTTAAAAAGAGAGTCAAATATGTCTCAGAGGAGCATCAACCTATTCAGCTAGAGAATCCATGAGTCCCATGTTCTCTCTGCCCTAGCATCCCCTGCAGGCTGATGCAGACAGCACCACTGGCACTCGACTTGCCATGTACATGGGAATATAAGAATCGCCAAACTGGATCAGCAGAAAATACAAGAACCCTGCATGCACCACTCCCATGCCCTCTCATTGCAGATCAGGCTGTACAGGTGATACAATAGCTGGTAGGGCTGGTGGGAAAAGGAAGGTTTGCTCCAGGAGCCAGACTTTCCAAAGATATCACAGACAAAGATCTATGATTAGACTGGAAACACCAATCTGTGCTGGGGAATGGGTTAGCAGGAGCATACCAAAAACAAGGTATGAGCTCAGAACTTTGGTCCAAACTCAAAACTGTTTTTTTGGGGGGGGGGGGTTTGAATGGGGGGAGTGCTACTTCCCTCTTCTTCCATTTTCACAGCTGCCTCCACCCTTCTGCATCCTGCCTGGATTTGCCAAAACACTGTAAGAAACAACTGTTTGAGAGTATTTCTAGCCTGACTGGAAGCAGGAAGGTAGCAGAAATCTCACATGAAAACCTGTCCATGTGTGTAGGAATTTGCAGAGCTCAAGAGAGTTGGATACTGTTTGGACAAACTTCTGCTCATTTAAATCAAACTGCTTGAGATTTGACTGGCACCAGTCGCGGACATACCAAGTGCCTCTTCAGATCACTTGGTGTAGGACAGCAGATGAAATCTGAGTGGGGTTAGACACCGTGAAAAACACCTTTCCTTGTCAGGAGAAGATCAGCTCACTCCCTTTTACTGCCATCCTCAGTGAGTTGGGAGGGATTCTCATAAGCTTCTGGCTGACTTTGAAGGTTTTCTTGGAAACCTTCCCCTACATCTCTTACAGAGCTTCTCTCCCCCCCCAACAGAAACTGGTCCAATAAAAGATATTACCTCACCCACCTTGAGTGTCTAACATCCTGGGATGACACGACTACAGCTACACTGCATACAGAGCGCAGGTGACATTTCAGAATCCATCACCAAGGGCTGGTAGCAGAACCCATTGAAAAACTGGAACAAGTGTCTATTCATTTCTGAGCTGACCTGCTGTCTGAAGTCCAGGATAGCTCAATGCGTAGTTAACCCCTTGAGTTCCAGTGCATGGTGCACTAGCAACCAGAGGTTCTCCAGATTTCAGAGACATGCAGATGTATGAACCATGAACCATAGGGCAGCTCTGTAGGATGAAAAGTATGAGCCCTTGGTATGTAGCCAGTTCCCAGGGCCTCCGTTTTCTCTGACTCCTAGTTAACTAAACTAATTCAGGGCAGATCTTTCCACTTGCATAAATTTGTGAAAACAGAAAACATGGAGAGGGCACCCTCAGACTGCTTCCTAGGCACCTCTGGCATTTCAGGCACAAACTGCATACAGAAAGAGTGCATTTCCACACAGTCTGAACTGAGTTTGGTAAATCTCACCCCTTTCTTCTCATAGCTCCTGCACTAAGCAAAACACAGTGACGGGGACTCATTTGCTAATGAATTCCAGACGGGATATCAAATTTACACATTGTGGTAGAAGTGGTCTGAGGGACAGTGTTTCATTTTTCTGTCTCATTACAGTTATTCCAGCGTCTATTTGGTTTCAGAGAAATCACTCCTGCCAGAAAACCCACCATGGAATGCTGATGAAACATGAGTCTGCCTCTCCACTAGTTTCTAGTCTCCTTTCCTGAGATCCAGCACCAAGTCCCCTCCCCATCTCCCACGTCTTTAGAAAGTGACATTTCTAAGGTCTACAGAGAGCAGCTTCCAAATAAGAAGAGCTTAGCATGGCTCCCTTCTGTGCATTCAGTTACCTTTTGGTTCATTTGCGCCAGGAAGGTCTCAGTGGTAGGAGCAGCGAGAATCTTAATTCCGAGTGTGACGTTGTGCAGTCTACATGGTTTTATAAAAATATAATAATAAGTCAATATAATGTAACTGGGATAGATTTAGAGAAAATACGGTAATAAGTGATAATGTAACTGGGATATGCTTCATGCAAAAGGTCTCTTGTAAGGTATCATTACAAAGCTTATAATCTACTGAGTATGATAATCTGATTTGTATCAATGTACCACTCTTGTGTCTAAAACTAGAAATATAAAACATAACTCTGAGGGCCTATTGTAATTATGTAGAGTGTGGGCCATTAAGGATGGTTTGGAATCTTGATGACTCCCATTGTCTGCAGATGGCTGTATTTACCTTTGAGTCTTCCTGTATATGTGTGTGCTGGCAAGTGAGTAATGAAGTCTTGCAGTGACATGTGATCATGTCACCTGAACTGGAATCCATCTTTAACCTGGTGCTTTTCCAGTGAGGGGGGGTGGAAACCCAGAGAGACAAAGGGTTCCCGCCTTATGCAAAAGATATATAAAGGGGTGGAACAGAAGAGGGAGGGAGAGGAGCCATCATGGAGAAGCCCCTAGATAACACCTAAGCTGGAACAAAAGCTGTACCAGGGGAAAGAATTGTGCCCAGGCCTGGAAGGTGTCCAGTCTGAGAAAAACTTACTGAAGCATCTCTGAGGGTGAGATTATCTGTATTTAGTTTGATTAGGCATAGATTTGCGCATTTTATTTTATTTTGCTTGTGACTTACTTTGTTCTGTCTGTTACTACTTGGAACCACTTAAATCCTACTGTCTGTATTTAATAAAATCACTTTTTATGTAGCAATTTACTCAGAGTATGTATTAATACCTGGGGGAGCAAACAGCTGTGCATATCTCTCTATCTGTGTTATAGAGGGCGAACAACTTATGAGTTTGCCCTGCATAAGCTTTATGCAGGGTAAAACGGATTTATCTGGGTTTAGACCCCATTGGGAGTTGGGCATCTGAGTGCTAAAGACAAGCACACTCCTGTGAGCTGTTTTTGGGTAAGCTTGCAGTTTTGGGACAAGTGATTCAGACCCTGGGTCTGTGTTGAAGTGGACTGGAGTGTCTAATTCAGCAAGACGGGGTGCTGGAGTCCTGAGCTGGCAGGGAAAACAGAAGCAGGGGTAGTCTTGGCACATCGGGTGGCAGCTCCCAAGGGGGTTTCTGTGATCCAACCCGTCACACCGAGTCCACTCGCCAGATGGCGAGGAATGGGAGAGATTCTGCTTGCAGGCTATGACCATTCTAGCATGTTGTGCTACCAGTTGGCAGGTGATAAAGCAGCACTCAGATCAGTTCAATAATTTTTCAGCAGCCTTTTAAACATCCAGAGGATGGTGAAGGTGTTACAAAACACAACTGGGAGTTGATTTAAGTGCTTGATTTATGAGCCAAGTAAAACTGTATCTAAAGTCAAGTCCTAGGGATGGTAAAACAACAGATTGCATCTGCCTTTCAAATCACACTTCAAATGCCGCAAGGTTAGTGACGGCCACACAACTGTCTTGATATGTGACTGTTTAAATATTAAGTGAAGTAGTGATTCCAGGGAAGGTAAAATATAAATGGGAGTGCTACATACTTATCACTTCTCTGCCTGGATTCCAAGCCCCATCAGCCACTGCTGGTCTCTGAGGAGGAGAGGTAGGGTCATGAGTTCAGCGGGGCGGGCAATGGTTTTCCCATCTTGCGAATGTTTTCAACATTTTAGAAATGTTCCTGTCCCACACTGGGACTCAACTGGGACCTTTCAACACGTTTCATGAAAAACCAGAGACAGACATCCCAGAACAGCCAAGAGGTCCGGGCACTCACCAGGTTCTGGCGGAGCAGGTCCTTGACTATTCTTGGTTTGACTATTCGCAGCATCTCTCTCTACACCTATAGCCTGGACCCGAGGAACCATTGCAATTAAAGTTTCATCAGAACCAACCATTTCCCACAGAAGGTGGGATTTTAACAATCTGACAAAAACCCATTTTGTTGAAAAATTCCAGATGAAACAACGTTTAGCAGGAGAACTCCTGACCAGCTCTAGTCATGAGATTCTCAGCTAAAAAGGCCTGATTTAAAAATCCACTGCAGACCATTGGAGTCTTTCCGTTGACATCAATGGGCTTTGGATCAGGGCCGTTAGGAGATTTAAAGCTGGGCCAGGGCGAAGCAATTTTTTTTGAGGGGCTGGGGAGGGAACAGAGCCTTAAATCTTCACCTCTGTTGAACTTAAATTTAAACTCTTGAAGTGTGGACACATCACTCGCAAGCCACTGGACTCTGAGGTCAACTCCCTGAGCTACTAGCTTCTCCCCCCTACACACACTCCTCCGCCCCCAAATTTGAAGCTGAAAGGATACTAGAGTTTATTTTCATTTCTCCCCCTGAAGAATGAGAGCAAAAGGCTGTGCCTTAGAAGTTCTTAACGCTTTTAGAAAGAGAGCTACAGCTTTAGCCAAAAATCTAATACAGCCAGAATTGCTATGAAAAAAATACCATATGGATCAGATTTTCTAAGGAACTTAGCACCCATAATTGGGCCAGACTGTCACAATACCCCAGTACATTGGGTGCTCAGCTCTTTCAAAAATCTGTTCCCACATGTGGGGAAGGATTAGCAACGGTTAGCATACAAATAATTGCTACCCACTCGCTTCCCTGACACCTCACAGCTCCACCCCACCATAGTGAGTGCTACTTTTCATTTATTTATTTTACAGGTGATGGTCTTGCCGGATGCTGCTCCCAACATACCCATAGGGCTGGAGCAGCCACGAATACCGAGTCCCACACTACCACTGCAGCCTCAGCTTCCTTAGCTCTCTCTAATGGAGGGAGCACATTGCACAAAGGCATTGCTAGCGGCTAAGAGGCAGCATTGGATTGTGTCAGTTTTGACAGAGCTGCCAAGCTACCATCCTGTCCCCAGTGCAGAGGGAATTTAGGGAGGGCAGGACATGGTCCAGACTTGAATTAGGTTAGGAATCTGGGGTTAACCTCTGCACTCTCAAAAGTGTGTTGTGGGACTGCTAGTGATCACAGGGCTCACAATGACGTTGGTTTAATGTCTCATCTGACAGACATCAGACCCCTTCACAAGATGCTGGGGGATTGGCACAGTACTGCATCCCTCTCCCGCCCCCTTCTCCCCCCCATCACCGACACGACCTCCCTGCAGCACGCTGAGTCTTCCTTGGCAGTTTCACATCCTTGTACTGACCTGACCCTACCCTGCTAATTCATCGCTACTCATTTCCTATTCTCTTTCTGGACCCAGTTACATTTAGATGTTTTTGCCATTGGCAGCAGAGCATCTCCGCAACCTCACCACCCTCGGAGAGGAAGAGTCACCAGAATTCTCTCTGCAGCTGCTGTGTCCTTATTTTGCAGTCTGAATCCCTGAATTCTGGGGTTTATCATTAGTTCAAAGAGATCATCTCCATCCACCCCATGTCTCCCCTTCAGCATCTTTGCAAACTTCAATCATATCCTCTCTTAATCTCCTTTCCTCTTGAACGTTAGCTGAAGGAGCCAGTCTGCACCACCCCAGCCAACCTCTTTGCAGTTAGCGGGACTCTGCTATTTGCTGTTAACTATCAGGAGAGCAGGACGGTTTTGTGCCTCTCCCTATCAGCTTTTCCCTCCTATCACACCAACATAAAAAAGCCCACATCTGCATAATTTAATTTGCTAATGAATTGCAGGCCCGACATTTTGTTGCAGTGTCATATTTTATTAGTCATGTCGCGGTTTGCATTCAGCTTCAGAGAACTCTCTGGGACACTGAAACCACAGGACTGCCACTTTGCCAGTCTCGGATTCCAAGGACTGGTAATTTGAATGAACCAAGGAGCCCGTTCTTTCTCTCTCTATTTCTGTTCATTTAAAGAGCTGGCTGCACAGAACGGCACTCAGTATTTAGATTAGTCTGTGGCAGAGCCAAGAACAGAACCCAGCTTTTGAGTCCCACTCCAATGCCTTAACCACGGTGTGAACGTGCCTCAAAGGGCTCTTCCACTCAGACCCTTTCTGCTACGAAAGTTTTCGGGAAAGTGCCATTTGAGACAGTTCTCCTATATTCTTCTAACCACTACAGCCCATTACAAACAGGAGTAAGTTGTGGTGAGGCTATGTCTACACTCTCGAAACAATTCCAACATCGCTATGTTGCTGTAGCTATGCCAACAGAGCCCTGTAGTGTAGCTGCAGCGGACAGAAGGAGTTTTTCTGTCGGGGTGAGAACACCACCTCTCTGAATGCTGGCAACGTTGGCGGAAGCCCTGTTCTCTGTCAACATTGCTGCGTCTACACTTGAGGTTTTGCCAACACAGCTATTGCCAGTAAGGGATTGGTTTTTTCATGCCACTGACCATCATAGCTATGCCAATATAACATTTCAATGTAGGCCAAGCCTGAGTGTGTCTATCTTACATATAACAACAGTCCTATGCCCTGGCTCTCTGCTCATCATTTTGGTCTCTCTGCCTTTAGCCAATACTCCGTTACTGCTACCCTGAGGGGCAAGCCGGAACACTGAAAAAATGCAAACCAGAAGCACACAGTACCCATCCGCTTGAGTGTCTCACTCCCCTGGTTTTCTCCCTGTCAAAGCTCCCTCCTTGGGCTGTGTTACTCACTCCATCTGCAGTTAATTCCAGACAAGCAAAATACAAACAAGAGCCTCAGCTTCCTGAGGCCTCCCTTTCCAAATCAAAGTCACAGCCAACTCCAGCTAGCAGCAAAGGAACGTCAGCTGCCTCCTGCTCTCCCGTGCCTTTGGAAGCCAACCAGCCAGCATGGGAGCCTCACCTATGTCTGGCTCTTTTCTCCCCAGGAGTCAGCACTTCCATTAGAACAATAGGCTCTGCCGGGTAAGAACACAGCTGACCCTTTACGCCTCAATCAGAGTAGCAGGAGGCAGGTCCCTTGCCAACCTTCGCTCTAGTCCGACAGCTGCACGGGGGCTGCATGTTTTGCTTTGCGAAAGAGGGTCTGAATGAGCTACGGGTGCACAAAGCCTCTATGAGCTCCTAAGGGCATCGATACCCCATTACGTTCCCCTTGGTCACCTCAGCTTCTCCCCTCCTTTCACACCATGCTTGGAACAGCCTCTCCGCTTCCCACATGCCAAGCACCCTCCCTCTTCTCCAGCCCCATTTCTAAATCTTGTAGTGTCTCTCTCATTGCCAGCGAGGTCACTGCATCTTCCGCAGTGGGGCCAGCATCTCCTAAGCCCATTGGTCGCCAGAGATGGAACTCCTTGGGGCAGGGATCTTGTGTGTAAAAGCATCACACGCGCTACACAGGAGGGAGAGTAATTAGCAGCCAGGCAGAAAGTCGGCCCCTGGAGTCTCATCTTAGGTGGCACAGGACTTGGGAGTGCAGCGGCTTTCAGGGTTGTTGGGTTTGACTTGATTAGTTTAACTGACTCCGACATGCATTTAACAGTTTATTACCGGTATGAATCCATCTTGACCTTATGAGCCTATTGGATTTTGCCAGGGTTAGTTTGCGTGGCATGTGTGTAGGTGGGCAGTTCTTTATGATGCTCTCCTCTAGGGAGCCAATTTGCTTCAGTGCTTCCCCCCACAGGATGCCAGCAGAAAGCCTGCTGCACCCAGTGCACAGCTGATGCTCATATCTGGACAGGGCACCTACACAAAACGTGTGAGCAGGGCATGGGTTTCTAATGAGTCGGCTGCAAAGCCGGCCCTTTCCTTAAATTAGCAGAAGGTGCTGCCCCCATTTATGAGCTGTGTTGGGCAATGATTTCAAATGAAAATCTGTATTTTATTCATTAGGTGTCTGCTTTGCTGCTGAATTCTTTAATGCGTTTCCCAGCTGCATCAATCCATAGCTGCGAAGGAAGCCATTAAATCTGAATGCATGTAACTTTTCTGGTAAGATGCATTCATCACAGGAAGTTAGTCTGTAGGTTAGGGGCTTATGCAGCCCTCAAACCCAACCTGCTATTCTCACTACTCTCTAGGAAATATTTCCCTTCTCCACCTAGTGGGAAGAAAGTAAATAACATGCTGGGAATTAAGAGTCAGAGGCTGCATCGGCCTGACAAACCCATCAGGATTGTAAATGATTGTGAAGCAAGGTCCATCTGGTGACACTGCTGGGTTCCTCCATCCTTCACATAGGTTGGCAGGGATTGCAAGGAGCCAGCACTAACACTGCTGGGCTTCAACTTAGTGCATTGCCAGCAGCTGTCAAGGAGATAAGATGAGAATAAGAGCGAGGATCATTTGCATTGTTGCAAACTCTTCTTCTGGGCTCATTTACAAATCTTGGTGTCCCAGTCAACTCTGTATTGATGATTCTCTCCAACCTTCCCCCGCCCCTCCACACTTCTTGGGCAATTAGAACAGAGATTTCTCTGGCACATGCCTTTCCCTACCACGTACGGAAATTAGAAAAGCAGTGTCTGCATGCCAGAAGATTTATTCACCTGTCCTAACTGGCAAAACAGATTGGTTTTGACGGACATGCTAGGATGTGCAGCTGCATTAATGAACGGTTTAGCATGGAAACTGACGGAGCTGTTCACCTCACGGATGTTATTAGCAGAAGTTTATTTAAAGCCAACTTTCTGGTTGTGGTAAGTTTATTTATTGATCGGCACCCGCAAGAACAATCATTTCAGGCTCCTTCTTTGAAAAATAATAATTTACTATAATATTTTAGAGAGACGTTTTCAACTCCGAAGACTTTATGAATCATACACTTCACCATTGAAATGCAGCCACCTCTGGGATGGAGAACTAGGTAGGTAACCAGCACAGAGCATGGGAAAGGATGAAACTGTGCACCAGAGTAAAACCCTACTCTTATCAGAAGTGCCATGGGATTTTTTTCAGGAGCCAACAGGATTTGTTTTCAAGTTCTCCTGGGAAAGATTGCCCTCAGACGGCATGCAGCTCAGGAGGATGAGGGCCTCCTGCTAGAGTTTGAACCAGTGGTTGCAGATAGTACTATTTTATAACCCTCTGGTGGGGTTATTCTGAGCAAACTAATTAAACTCCCCATCAACCGTGTAAAAGTTTAACTTTGCCCCTGAAAGATGCTCAGATATCATGGTGATGAGCACAATATAAACCATAGAGGGAGAGATTAGATACATGCTTCCATAGTCCTATTTTCAGCCAAATATTCCATTTAAAAGAATTTTAAACTGGGGCCGATGGATCTGAAAGCACCCCTGTTGGGAGTCACAGAGAAGCCAAAGACTCGATGGGCCATGGAAGCTGCTTTTATAGTGAAGCCCTGTAGAATTTAATGGAGACAAAGCCTTTTGGATTGTATAGGAATGACTCTGAAGCCCTGTAGAACTGAACAGAGAATGACCCTGCCCTTTTTTAAACCACCCTCTAGAATTCTATAGTGGGTTGTAATTTTCTATTAAATTCTATAGAAGGGTTGCTCCTCCTCTTCCACTTATAGAGGGGACTGGTCTTCAGCTCAGCACCTTGACACACTCACAGCGCCTCGCTGAGAGGAAGCTTGCACTGCAGTCATCTCTGCTGTAGATGCTCTGTAGGTAATATGGGGACATCAGGCCCGAGGCCCCTTTCACCAGCAGCAGATTCACTTAAAAAGAAATAACTCATTATTTAATAGCATCCTCGTACGTCTAGCAGCACTAATGGGCTCTGCTGTCTTACCACTGCTCTTGTTTAGAGACCTGCAAAGCTGAGTGAGAGGGGCCCTAGGTTAAAAACATCATCTCTTACACGCAGAACATGTTTGTGTTTGGGTCTTCTCAGACACAAGGTCCCTGAACCTGATTGTAATGTAACTGAGCAGCACACTTGTTTTATACATCAGTCTGGCAAGGACATGCTTTCAATTTCAGCAAGTGCTAGAATGAGTGGACAACAGGGGGAAATGTGAAAGTGGCAAGGAAAAGCAAGGAGAATTAAAACCCGCAGGACAACACTGCTACAATTTGTGTTCTGAATACTGTACGTCTATTCCTATGAAAATCTATACAGCTGCTACTGTTGCATGCACTCTTCTTACACAGCATGAAATTAAAATTCCTCTTTGGTATCATATTGCTGCGCTACATAGCGACTCCAGACTAAGCTAGCAGAGAATTTATCCTTTGGCTTCCTCAGTCGAGTTTGTGCTGGGATTGGAAGCCAATGGGTTGAGGGAGACAAGTCTATTGCCCACAGTAAAAAATCCTACTTCCAAAATAAATCCCACAGAAATATTGCTGGCCTGGAGTATGACTGCTGGTGCTAATTTCACAGTGTAGTTTCACATGCATAATTCCCCCCTCCCCTGGGCCACTTTCCTTCTTATCTTTCCAGAACAAACTCAACATGCAGGCTAATTTCAAGGAGCGTTTCATCCACCAGAGTCCAGCCAAATGTCAATGGATCTGCTGGTAATGCAAATTGAGCCAATCATGCAAAACAAGGTTGCTTATGGATTCTGCAAAGTGGCAAACAGGAGACAGGTAAAGGCTGCAGGGAGGGGAAAATGATTTTCCACTGCTTCACACCTTGTGTCATTTGCAGGTATGCAGAGTGAGTGGGATTTTTCAAAAGAACCTAAGTCATGTAGGAGCCTACGTCCCTTTAGTTTTCAATGGGACCTGGACTCCTGAGCAACTTAGGCATTTCTGAAAATCTCACCTTTAAAACTCCACCAAATCGGAATTCTACATTCAGACCATTCACAGCCGCTTTGCACAGAAGTAAATAATGACAGAAGATGCAAAGCAGTAGAGAATCATCCCTGAATATCCAGGGAAGCTTTGAATTCATTCAAGTGTTTTTCAGTGAACTCCAGCACACCTCCTATCAGGTATTCCCTGCTCCCAGGAGCTACTGTCAGAGAATTAAATATCAACAGATGTGCTAGGTGCTGTACAGGAGGTAAAACGGGAACCCTCCCCGTCCCAAAGCATGCTCAATTTAAGGCCCCAATCCTGCAGTCAGCTAGACATGTGCAGACACCGAGTTCTGCCTGCACTTGAGCTCATTGCAGGACCAGGGCCTAACAGACCTGAAGATGGGACATGCTGAGAAGCCCTGAGGAGAGAATAATGGAGGGTTTTCTTTGTTTGGATTTCTGTCTATCTAGGTACTTACACTGCCCCTAGCACCATAGGGTCTGAGCACTTCACAAACCCTCAGTGAGATGCAGAAGCATAGACCCATTTTGTAGATAAGGAGCTCAGGCAAAGGGACTTCAAAGGCCTACCCCCATGAACACTTAAGTCCATACATAACTTTACACACCTGACTAGTCCCATTGACTAGTGAGTGAGTAACGGTGCCCCAAGTCACATGGGAAGCTGACAGCAAAGCTGGGAATTGACGTCACATTTCCAGGGTCCCAATCCATGGCCTTAACCCCCAAACCATCCAATTCGCTTCCGGTGGGCATTGCCTATCAAATGAGTTCTACACAAAAGCTTACCACGTGGGGAGGCCAGAGGCTTGGCAAAGAAGACTGTAAGGAGAATGGGTTTGCCATTTGCGATGAGTAATCAAGCTCTGAAACGTGATCTGACACTTTTAGAAAACTCTTTCATTTTGCACTTCTCAGAAAGTTGGGGTAATGGTGGCTCTGAGATAATTTGGGGACAAAAGGGTGGGGAGGGGGAGGACCCTGATTAGCTGGGATGGCTGAGACCCTCCCAGAAAACTTTTCAGATCATGCAGCGGGACTTAAGAAAGTTTCCCTATTATGTATGCACAGAAACAGCAAGGAAGAGCAGGGAATCTATATTGTGCTAAAACATGATATAGAATTAATCCCCCCAGGTAACAGAATTCCTCATAAATGGCAAACGGGGAGATAGCCACAGTATTATATTTTATCACGCTTTCTGTCAAAATATCCCCTGCAGGGAGCCTTTCAGGAGATGGTATCACAAGCAAAGCCTTATTTGGGAAGGATGATTTGAACTAGACAGCAGCAAACTATCAATATGTTCTTAGTGAGATGGGTAGATAGAAGACACCTTACAGCAGTGTTAGCAGTACCTAATGGAGTCTTGCTCTCCCCTGTGTAATGCTGGTTCTTATTTGTGTGGGTCTACACACAGCGCATACTATATATTTTAATGATATTGTAATGTGGCTGCCTTACACTGACATGACGCTTTTCATCCGGAGAGTCTGCCAAACACTTTACACATGTATAGGAGGGGACTAACATTTTCCCATAAAATGCAGTGAATAATTGGCCGATACAGGGCAGCTTACCCAGCAATGCTAAACACAACAGTTGAGAGGAGGAAGCAAAGACTAGCCAGTTGGATTTTAAGTAGGTAGTGCAGTATGGCCAGGACACTAGCACTCCATCTCCCATGAAGAGCATCACGAAATCTTCAAAGTCCTGAGTGGTCAGTATTCTAATCTTTTAGGTAACACTGCCCACAGCATCCTAGGACATTGGGCGCAGTGCTGCCCCAGATGGAAAAGCACCTTCCATAGATGTACCAATGCCACTGTCTGAAATGTGCTGGGTTTTCCTTGGCCTCTCATCCAAGTACTGAATAGTCCCAACAGTGCTTAGCTTGTGAGCGCTGATAGATGATTAACCTGTGGGGATGAGTTGGGGCAAAGGATTCTTTTTCCTGAGGACTCAGAACTGGGTGTGTCTCTGTGCCACGTGTTCTTTCTTGGTAGGCTCATAAGCCTTCTCTGCACTAGGGATTTGCCCCGGTTACAATCTGTGGTATAGCTGCACTGCTTTGCCGATCTACAATAGTGTTTGCACTGGCGCAGCTTCCCCCCCCCCCCCCCCCCCGCCAGTGGCTGTAGTTGGATCAATCCTCCAATGACGAGGCCACAGTTGCATTATTTCTCCTTGAAGTGCTGCTGGGTAATAAGAGCTTAGAAAAAGCTCCTATTGGTAAATCGCTGGTTAATATTCCATTGTCCCCAGACCCATGCAGCAGAAAGCCATGCCAGCAAGGGGCAAATTTAGATGTCCGGCTGCTTTCGGAGGCAGATGCAACTCCTTCCCCTCATCCCTGCCTTCAGTTATGAAAGCAGCCTCCCCTGAATGCAGATAAAAATAGTCAGTGCCCCAGCTGGGCTGGCCTTGAGTGCTTCTGCCTCGCTAGGCTTGGCTTTGTGGCCGCTCTTGTAGCGGCACTCCCGAGTTCCTGACAGCCATTGAGCTGGAAGGAAAAGGGTTTGATTATTCGACCCACCACATCGTTGGTGACCCAGATCAGTGACCCCTACCCTGTCGCTCTGTATTTGACCTGGATGTTTTACATATGGAAGGGCTGAAGCGATTCTAATGGATCCAAGCCATGCCCTTGTGCAGGTTAGATGATTGGTTCATTACAGCAGCCACAATGTCACCTACGTCTCCTGCCCAGGGCACTATGCTGATGTCAAGGTAATGCATGAGGCTTTTACATTCAGGGTGGGATTTGTGGGGTGGGGGGCAGGGTGTTTTCCACTGTTTCCAAATAGACACGTGTGCTCCTGGGTTGGAAAAGTGCTGATACGAAAGAAAATGAGATGCCAGAACCCCATCGCATGACCCAATGTCAGCGCCAGGTTTGGATGGAGCCTGGGCTTTAAGAAAATGGAGTTTATGCGAGTACTGAGTCCCTGGGGAGAGTTTACAGTTTTCATCGGGAAAATCATTTTCCCATTTCCCCTGCCTGATTAAAATCAACCTAACCAGTGCAACCCCCAGTCCTGGCTTTCACAACAGCCTACACTTTTCCAGCCGGATACAGCCTCAGGTGGTGGAGCCATACTGCAATGTTGAAATGCAGCCAGTTCTAGGATGGAGGGAGGCACAACACGCTCCCCAGCAGTGTGGCAAAGGAGAAATGAAGGGCGTTGAGGCCACCTCCTCCCTACAACAACCTGGAATCCTTAATACCCGTACAGGACAGTGCCTCATTTGTAAAGGTCTCATCCACGAGAACTACACTGAGGAACACTTCACAAGGTCAATAGACCTGTCTTGGAAGAACAAAGGGCTGTGGGGGGCCCATCTGGATTGGAATGCACAGCTGGAGGAGTGACAAGGTACATTTTCCAATACCCCTAAAAAGCCCCTTCCACAGCCCTTGTGCTCGGGGCATACCATACACAAAGAGGTGGAAGCCCCTTGTTAAAACATTGGCATGACATTACTACAGCACCTTGCGCTGTTGCACATCCCTCCCTTGGGGACAGTACCGGAGCTGTGTCTCAGTAAGCAAACAGTCAGAAGACTGTAGCAAAGTGAATTAAGGCGAGTGGCTGCAGTTTGGCACTTTAATGGGGGTGTCCATGAATTACAGAGACATCGATCAAGGTGACTGCATATCAATCAGACGGCACTAACTTACCCTGACAAGGGGCCAGGGAAAACGCTCCCCATACCCCACAACAAACGTTAATTATTTACATCCCCGGGACTTTTTCAATTATCTCTCCAGCAATGAGGGACGGCATCCTGCTCTTCTGAGATATTGATTAAAGGGGGAAGAAGTTCTGAGGAAGGGGGAGGTGGGGAGAGGGGGAGGAAAGCACGATTAGCTCAGCCCACCGTGAGCTTCTTTAACGGGGAAATAAAAAGGGCCTGATCGTTTGCTGTGGCTAATCTCAGACAGCCTCGTCTGGACTCATTTCATAGCCGTATGTTGCAATACTTCCCTAGGCAGAGTTAGACATCAGTACAAACCGGAGTCAATAAGGCGGGTGTGGCTGTTACCTGCCTGCTGCCTCTATCACACGGTTACACAATGAAATGCCTTGGTAGAGCTGCAGACTGGAGAACTGTTTGTGTACCCTGCTGGTGAGGGTGTGCGACAGGCCCCCCTCTGTGCCAATCCACAGAGGAGATGAGCTGTTACTGCCCACAGATATAGAGCCTGGCCTCTTTAGTTCAAGCTGAAGCAGCTCCTGCTTTTATCTCTGAAGGTCCCTGGTGTGTTGCTCAACAGGGTGGCCGTTACATTTGCGGGTGGAACAAGTGCACCATGGGCAGGGGCAACACAAGCTTCCCTTGGCCCCACTCTGCCTCACTCCTGCCCAAGAGGAACCCCACTCCCATGTAGTGATCCGGCTCCATAGCACATTCAGTAATCGGCTACTTTGCTGTGGCTGCCAGTGTTGATGCCAAGTAGGTTGTATTTTGTGAGACTTTCCCACTAGGAATTGGATTGAAACTACCCACTCATGTTACATAGGCCAGTGAACCACCATCAGCTGGCATCAACCTTACTCATGGCATGGATTTGAACCCGTGGCCTAGGGGTAAACAGCCGTGAGTCGTTTGTCAGGTCTTCCTTATTTGAAAAGAAGAACTTTTGCAAACCTCTCTGTGCATAGAGGCACTGCTGAGCCTGGCATGACCTGATTGTGTGAAAAATGAAAAGTAACCATCTGGATTCCAGTGATGAAGACGGCCAGAAAAAATTTGGAGCAGGTTCTGTTCTGCAGGAAGCTGCAGAGACAGGGTTGCAGTGACAGAAGCTGGCGCCAGAGTGAGGTGGGAGACTGGAGAGTGGAAGGGTTTTGGACACAAAGCCTTTTGCCCATCAGGCCACTAGCTCCGATCCAGCCCAGGGAGGTGACTAGTGACTGGAAGTTGTTGCCCTTCCAATGGTGGGTTGGCGTCCTGTGTGGAACCAATTAGTGATCTCAGGGTGTGGCCACACCACAGTTCAGCCCTTCCTGAAGTTTCAATGCAGGGGCCAAAGATGGATGGGGCCAGGAAGGGAGGTTGATCTGGGGGCCCAGTCATTACAGCACACAACAAGGGCTTGGGAGATCTGGGTTCAAATCCCAGCTCTGCCACAATCTTCTGGGGGTGACCCTGGGCAAATCAATCTCTCCATGTCCCATTTCCCCAACCATAAAATGGGGATTATAATCCTTAATTTCCCCCACAACACTTTTCCTGTCTATTTAGACTGTACATTGTTTGAGGTGGGGATTGTCTCATAATTGTGTGTATGTACAGCATCTTGCACAATGGGCCTTAATCTTGTTGGGGTGGGCGGTTGTCTGTAGAAGCTATTGTCATGCAAATAAAAAACAGCCACCTCTAGATGGTTATTATGGCGGCTCAAGGCTGAGTACA
This sequence comes from Terrapene triunguis, assembly GCF_002925995.2. Classification (NCBI taxonomy): domain Eukaryota; kingdom Metazoa; phylum Chordata; order Testudines; family Emydidae; genus Terrapene; species Terrapene triunguis. The sequence goes on from NW_020665277.1 coordinate 702,864, forward strand.
ACAGGGGGAAGGGACAATAAGGAGAAGTTTGCACCAATGCTGTAGATAATAGGTAATCCGGCTGCAGGGTTAGTCAATCCAGCACCTTAAAAATAAAAAGAAATGGATCCAACCCTACATCTTTTCTTTCAAGAGAGTTTAATATGGCTGGAAGGGGCATAGAGGGGTTTTGTACCTTTAAAACCAGGGAGACCAATAAAAAACAATTGAGAAGAAAACAAAGGAGTCCTGAGAGCAGCACAGCTCCCAAAATATTATCCAGATAGTGTTTCAGAGGAGCTCCTTTAGCTGTTCCCAGCCTACATAGTAGTGGTGTTACGGTCCCTTTCTATCCTGTTGTTGTTGCTGGTGGGAAACTTGGGGTCTGTTAGCCTCGAAGTGGAGCCATGTGAGTCAGGCACATGTACATGTGCTGGGTTACCCGCGGCCAGAACTGAGAAATTACAATCATACTAGCCGTGCTTAATTTGTAATGAAAGAGGTACCGGGGCCCGAGCAATTTTTTTTTTTTTTTTTAACTTTCATAACCGATGCGGCAAGCCCAGAGGTGCCGGAGCTCTGACCTGCAAGGCCCAGACGTGCCGGGGCTCTGATCTGCCAAGCTCAGAGGTGCCGGGGCTCAGCGCCGGCACAAATTAAGCACTGCATACTATGCTCCCAGTCAGATTCTACCCAACCCTTGATAACCTGTTTCTGACTGGCTGAGTTTTAGAACACAGCCAATCAGATAATCCATTTCCTGACTGCCCACCAGGCTACCTCTTATGCAGAGCGATGTGACTAAATGGCTGGATAATAACTGCTCATCTTCACCTCGTCCTGCCCTTACACTGCCATCCTCGCCCTGCAGCACCTGTGCCTAGACAGGATACTGAGGCAGGGAGGGAACGTCCATCCCAGGTACCAGAGCCAGCGGGGGGATAAGCAATAGGAACATGCATGGCTGGGGAGATAAAGAGGCAGATCTCCATGCTGCTAAGTGTTAGGGGCTGGAGGAGACCATGACCATTTTCTCTTTGGGGCAGATGTTCAAAGGAGCTCCGTACCATGGGTGCACATCAGATGCGCAGTGCTTCTGAAATTAGATGCCTTAGCTGAGCTCTTGACAGTTTGTCCTTACTGGGGGTGCTGAGCCCTTGGAGTCTGGCCCTTTAAGAGGGCAGTGCTGGAAGAGTCCTGGGATTACTAGGGTGACCCACCAACAGGACAGTCCCAAATTGCTCCTCTGGTGGAAAAGAAATATAAGGGCACTGTCTGACTGGCCTTGAGAAATAACCCATCTGCTCCCTGAACCTTTATAAAGGAGGAACTCAGTACCTACTGCTACCTGCAGACAGAGACGGAGACTTGACCCAGGATGTAGGAGAAACAGGTGGATTGCAAAGGCAGTTTGAGCTCCAGGACTCACCTGCCGTCCCGATGCCCCTGATAGCAATAGGGTACAGTGCCTCTTTGATGCTTTAATGAATTCATTAAAAGTATTTTTAAATTAACTCCAGCACACCTCATATCGCCTGCATTCCCCGCTCCCAGAAGCTACTGTAACAGACTAGGGGTTTGTTATATAATTAAATATCAACACATGTATCTCATGCTCAGCATAGTTTCTGTATTTGCTTGTGCTAATTAGGATGTGAACTAAAGAGTCTCACAGAAGAATCTTAACGTGCTTCCAGGCTAATTTTCCTTGAAGGTTTGGATAGTCAAATCCCATCTCTCCCAGCTCCATCTTCCTCTCCAATCCCCTCCCCTAGAAAAGGTTGAACTGAATTTCTCCCCCTCCTGCTCAAATTAACTCATCTCTGATACAGCAGGGAGAATCTTCTCTCACATTGCCCTACACCCTCCCCTCTCTCGGATGCAAATCACCATACATCTATCCTCATCTCTCTCTCTCTCTCTCTCTCACACACACACACACACACACACACACACACAACTATCATACTCCAACCATTCCTATCATAGGCATATACACACACACATACACAGTGTGGTAGGTGTAATTTCAAGCAATTTCCCTGCCAGTCACTCTGCCATCTCATGTAATCTCCCCCCAAAGGGGATCAGAGATTCCATGGTGCCTTCGCTTGGCCATAAAGAATGCAAATCACATCCCCTGATGTTTTTGAATAATGCAAACTCAGAGCAGCCAGCAGAACCCAGGGTAGTGGGTTGTCCATTAACTGCTTGTTAGCTCATGTTTGTGGTTACTGTGGCTCCGGATTAGATCGGAGATACATAATGAGCTTCAGAAGCACCTGGCCAGGGGAAAGATTTTGTTTAGAGAATCCAAATTATCAGCTTCCTGCAGGTACCATGTTTAAACCTACTGGGAACCTGTCAAAAATTTGTCATGTGGTACTACTTATTCAAATGGGCTCCCTGGTAGCTGTGGATTACTTTCCCTTTTAACATCTGGAATAGCAGAGGAACACGGGAGTCCCCATAGCAGATTAGGACATCAGGTTTGGTATTTTGTCTCCTGCAGGGACCAATCCCTGATGGTTGGAGGGAGGAAAGCAAAAACAAAAACACTAATCTATCTGACAAATTGCACCAGGCTGTATCATACCCACAGGGCCCAGTCTTGTGCTCATTGAAATAAATGACAAAAGTCTGATAAGAGCTGGACTAGGTCCTTTCTCTAGCCACCTGTCGAGCCGTGTGTCTTGTAAGATGCAGTCCTAAGAGAAACCCTATGAAGTTGGATTCATAACAAGGCAAAGCAAGGGCTTATGTTTCTACAGAACACTAAAAAATTCCAGCTGGAATGCAGCATTACCAGGAATACGGGTTAATGACTACATTTTCCCCTTAATACCGATTGTGGTTATTTAACAGCCCTATTGGCAATTCCCTGCTGACAGCATTATATTTCAGACCCTTCCCCAACCCATGACTTCGGTTGAGGTTAAAATTCATCATGATTTTGTATGCATCTAAATATGCCTAATGTATTCTCTTTATGCGGAGTTCTCAAATCCACCTGGGTGAGAAGATAAATGCAATTGGCCAATGAACTTTCCATTCCAAGCCCTGGAACTAATTAGCAGCCCTAGGTCTCAATCCACATTTTCCTCTCTCCTTTGCTTGTTCTTTAAATAGAAACAATGAGAAAGAGCAAACTAAGGAAAAGAGGAGAAAAATCAAAGGAGAAAGAAAGCAGACCCATCAGAAGATGGTACTAGAGACATTTTTTACTTTATCAGTACAATGGAAACCTGATTTTGGGAAAGTTCTCGGGGGTAGCTTGAATCTTCTATAAAATCATTTTTCCTGCTGTAAAAAAAACACACTCACGCTACAATAGCATGTCAGATTAAACAGAGATTTGTACATAATGGGAGTCTTCTGTAATGCAAACCACAGTTTTTCCCATACATCAATCTACAGATGAAATATGAGTTATCACAGATGCTTTGGGTTGCTAGTACAACCTATGGGCCAATTCCTCCCTTGATACATATGGCAAATTCTCACCAGTGCCAACGGGAGCTGTACACAAATCTCCAATTAGTATTTAATTGTCCAAACAATAGAAGCTACCTAGACAGGTAAGAGTGTGACAATTCTGGGATAAATTACTCTGTATACCTGGGCAAACAGATGTGTGAGTGAGGGAGTGTGTGGAGAGAGAAAGGGGACGGCACTGATTTAAGAGAACAATAATGAAGTGCACTGCAGGAACTGCAAGCTCAGGAAGGCAGAGGTATCTATCCTGGTGAAATTAACACAATGTAACTTCTTATTTTTTAAAAATAATACACACACTTTTAAATTAGATTGAATTCGCATGCTGTAACTCATCCTTCTCCTGCTCTTTAACGAAGTCTGGAGAAAAGGACCCCGTCTATCCAAAAACTTGTGCCCAAGCAGCATTTCCATCCGCTCTTAGTGCTCGAACTACAGTGCGGCTGGGCAACAGTCAGGAGAACAAAAGCCCAAAATGTTTACATCCACATCCTGGCGTTCACAGGGGAATGACGAGAAATTAACGCCATTTATATTGCTATGGGCTTAGATACTACGGCCTTGGGTACACTTGGGGATTCACAGCGCTGCCGCGCAAGTGCAGTCGCGCCACCAGCGCTGCGAGAGCTCTCTCGCAGCGCTGTATGTACTCCACCTCTCCGAGGGGAGTAGCTTGCAGCGCTGCAAGGGAGCGTGCAGCACTGCAGGCACTGATTACACTGGCGTTTTACAGCGCTGCACTCGCTGCGCTCGGGGGGGGGGCGTTTTCACACCCCTGAGCGCAGCAAGTTGCAGCGCTGTACAGCACCAGTGTAGCCAAGGCCTACATCACATAGATGGCAGTGTGATAGATAGATCTTAGAAATACCATTGGTAGAACATGCTGGGAAATGACATATAAATGACATGCAGAAAGAGCATTCTGGGTAAAAATATGCAGAGCTTTTTCTAAAAAATAGAACTAAGAGACCCCAATGGGCAAAATCCAGAACCTTTATGCAGTTCTTACTCAAGCAAAACCTCTTATCAGGGGCAAAACTTGTGAAAAATAGGTCATCCTGAGTATTAGGACTGGCTAATCACAGAGTAAAGGAAGCCGATGGAGCTGAGTACTAAGGGAAAGTCCCGATTGCTCCTTGCTCAGCACTAGTTTGGATGTGACTCTTTGGTGTTAAGTTATATATTTCTGCCAGGCCCAGTTTACTAAGACTTCAGCTCCTCTTGCCTCGCACCAGCCTGGGAGCCAGCGATAGCGAACTGGACTGTGATGCACAAAGGTCAAGTTCAGCATAGTGAGGGAAGGTTGGTAAGACCAGGACCCTGCTGTTCTGTATGTCAGATCAAATCTCGCGGGGGGGAAAATCACATGGAAAGTTTAAAAGAGACACCAGACAAGAGAGCCCCAATGACAAGAGATGCTGTCAGAGGTTGCAGGGTTAGATCTTTGTGGCTGACAGGGAGTGAAATAGTTGCATCCCCTTAAAGGTACAACTGCTTGGTTACCAAATCATCGCAAAAAAGATGGAGTAAACCATCTCCACAGACAGGCAGATCTCGGGCAGATGCTGGTCTCCAGAGAGTTAGTGAGCTTTCATGCAGGGCCAGTGCCATGCTCCTTCTGAACCAGCTGCTAGCAGGGACAGGGAATGGAAGCAGCAATCTGGTCCTGTGGACAGTCAAGTTCTGTGCTGGTCATGAGCAATATAATGCAAACTAGGGAATCTCAGCATTCTTTATGCAGATGAGTACCCCAAAAGAAGAGCGGGCTTGTGGTTAAGGCATTTGACTAGACTCAGGAGCCCCGGGTTCAATTGCCATCCCTGCTGTAACTCAGTTACCCATCTGTAAAATGAGCATAAAAATTCTACCTCGTCTATGCAGATCATAAGGTCTTTTGCGGGAGGAATTGTCTCTGTGTGTTTGCACAGCTCCTTACACAAGAGGTGCTTAATCTCAGCTGAGGCCTCTAGGTGCGACCATTACACTAAATTCAGAGAATGACCTGCTCCTGTCTGGAGTCTTGTCCCGGTGAGGAGGAGGCAACCTGCTACTCTTTCCCCCTACCAAACCAGAGATTCTATTGCAGGCAAGGGAAACTCCACGCCTACTTTAAACTTGCAAGAGATTCAGGGTTTGGGTTTGCTTCCAATATTGGGCAAAGACACTTGGCAGGAGGTTTGTCCAGCCCAGGCTGCAATTTTTACACCAAGTAATTAATCAAGCCTAAAACCGCTCATGGCTTTAACTGCTGCTCCTCTTTGTTGTTTGAATGGTTCAGGTTGGGAATACCCTCTGGAACCCTGGTAATAGGACGTCACCTCACTAGCAACCCCTATTTAGTTTCCTCTGCATCCAAACAGCCATGCCAGGAATATCTGACACCTGCTGCATCTGGCATGTGGGGGTGTATGGAGATACTGTTCCGTCTGTGCTGCTAACCATTCCTTAACTTTGAAGGATGAGGATTGTGTATCTTTTACAGGAGGCAAAGACCCATAACTCATAGGTACCATGCCAGTGACTTATGAAGGTCTTTTTCATGGGTGAAATATCCTTTTTCCTAACGAGGTTTTATTTGTGGTAGTTTTAATTTTTCATCCTTAAGAGTTGCATCGGGCTATTTTGAGTGCACTTAACCCTTGAAACCCTCACAGTTTCCAGACTGCCAGCCAATGGGATGCCAAGGAAAACATACAGAAAGATTAGACAACCTTTACTGGATGTCAGCAGGCTCCAGAGACTAGGAAGATGGACTGAGATCTGCAGAGAAGGGAAGGAGGCCCACGGTAGAGGGAGCATGACACAGGAATGCTTAATAGAAGAAACAGGACAGCAAAGAACAATACAAATGCTACACAAAAGTTTCCTGAATATTATTTTTCTAAATCTTTGTACTTTATTTGCTGTATTTTTAGATGAGTCTCAACCTCACCTCATTCGCCCTTCTCCAGAAATAACTTGAAGCCTGGGGTTCATTTCTGAAAGCAAGCCACAGAATGCATGGTAAGGACCAATTCCCCTCCCTGCTATTCTACGGCAGGGAAGAATACAGCACAGCTTTCATTAGCTATTCTCCACCTTCTCCTCCTCCTCCTCCCTCACCCCCACATTCTCCTCCATAGAGATGGCATTGTTTTTCTCTAACTTTCCCATCCTGATAGATGCTGACAGGTAAATTGTTCTCAGCACCACTAGGCTGCTGGAAGCTGATAGTCAAATGATTTTTTCCCCTTAACATGGAGGGTTTTTTCCTCTCTCCCCCAGGTGAATATATTTTTACAGTTCGGCTTTTCTTTCCCTTAAAGGAACGACACACCATTTGTATTCTCCACAACCTCAAGAAAAAGCGAAAGGAACTTTAAACAAAAGCCGACATGCCTTGAAGCAATTACCACGAATCTGAGTGGGGGAGTTGGGAAGAGATTATTTATAGAGATTAGCCTAGAGTGACTGACAAGATGGTGTGCACCAGTGTTTGTTTTAATCAGAAACAGGCTCGGGATGGAATAAAAAAACCACAGCCACCCACAGAGCAGAGCCTTTCAGGTTACCTAGGTTACCAAACACTCCTCTTTTTCAAAGAGCTCCTCAATTACTCATGGCCACTTCCAAGGAGAGTTGATGCTTCCACCAGATACTATGGAATGTGCCCTCTGCTACCACGGAGGCACCCAGATACTACGGGGATGGGCAGCAATACAAAACCTGACGACAGATCAAAAGCAGTGGGTGGGATTTTCAAACGCACCCTGAGTCGGTCTAACTGCTCCCACAGAAGTCATTAGCCCTCAGTGTCGGCCCAACCCTCCTGCCATTGAACACACCAGGAGCCTTGAAACATCCCAACCCAACAAGTGTATAGGGTGCATTCTGGGAGTGAGTGTTCATCAGGTTTGTGTGGCTCACAGGACTTGCGTTCGAGTCTCACAGCAGGACCTGGTCATGAAGCAAGTGCCAACACGGTGATTTAGTAGAGGGCATGCTGTATTGTTAGAGGTGCCAGACCTCAGAGAAGTTAAACAGCCTCTGGTGGCTGTCCAGGGACTGAGGCTAGAGCAAGAAGGAGGAGGCAATATCAGAGTTCAGTTCCCTGCTTTGTCATCGAGTTGCTGTGACAGGTCACAACCTATCTGCTGCTCACAGGGGGAGGTTCGACACAAGACAGAACCTCCTACTCCTTGGACGAAAAACATTTCAACAATGAAATTTACCTTTCACCACTGAGGTTGCGTGTTACCCATTTTGTGCTTCACTCGGTTTAGATAGTGAAACCAGACTAGTTAACCTGGTTTTCTGGCTCCTAAGAACTAGTGCAACGTGGCCATGGTTGCATTTGCAAACTCCACCAAGGTATGCTAGAAGGACACCATCAACTCCTCCTTTAATCAGCTATACTCCCTCCCCACCCCGGACTTTAAACTACTTTCAGGTCCCACATCTGCTGTTCAGTCTCCCTTCCAACTGTTCTGGCTTCAGTCACATTTTCCCATTTTTAAAAAATGTTTTTTCTTTCCCGTTGCTTCGCGAGAGCCCCAACACACACCAATGACAAAGAGAATCATACCCCAGAGTGACGGTGTAACCCTATCTTGCATGGCTTGTGGTCACCCTGACAAGACCTAAGGCGTCTGTCTTCTTCTTTCACTTTGGCGAGACTTCTCTGACTTGTCGCGCCAACAAAGTCTCATTGAATTGAGCGGAACTGACACCAGGGGGGATCTGACTCTACACAACGTGCTGTCAAATGCACAGCAAACAAACTGGGAAAAGGGAGAGAAATACAGATCACCACGTCCCTTTCAGCTACATGTATGTCTGTAACACAGTAAATAACTTTGCAGACAGAAGGGTGATTTTTAAGTCCCTCAAATGTCATGAGAATATTTCTATTAGGAGATTTTGCAAAGCCTCTTTTTTTTCCTTTAGGAAAAAATAATATCCTACAATTTGGGCCTTCATTCCTGGAAAATATTCTCACACACACACAGCTATACATTCCCTATACACATAGGCAGATTTTTTGCAGGGAGGGATGGCCCTTCTATTTAGCTCAGCAAGAAGATGCAGAAATCTTACATTATAGTTAAGAACGATACTCTGTGCCTGGGTCCTACCACAGGCATCATCCCTCTGACATGTACCCAGCTTCCACGCCACCTCCTTCCCCTGCCTTGCCCAGTGCAACTTTCACTGCTGCTCCAGATGGCTGCACATAGCCAAAGTGAATCAGACTGTGGTTATGTCAGGCTGTGTAAACAGTGTCGTTGGAGTGGAATCTGCTGTCTGAAGATGAGCAAAGCACCCAGTGCAGTCCTGAAGCCACTGAGCTGCCTGCCGCGTTTAATCTAAGATCTGGGGAAGCCAAACTCCGCACACGCGTTCCTGCTGTTTATCTTTGTGTAGCGCTTTGTAGCACTGCATTTCTCTGATGGAATCAGTGCCTCTCAAGTGAGCACCAGTTCAATGCCAGCCAGCTAGATTCTGTTTCTGAGTAACCCCGGAGAGGATATTGACCATTTCTCTGTCCTTCCCCTGTAGCACCAGCAAATGAGCAGAGAGAGAGAGTGTGAGTGTGTGTGTATATGTATATAGAGACCATACTTTTGCATTTCTGCTGCCCATCTTCCTAACAACAGGGTATTCATCCTTAGAGGGCACCCTGTGCGTTAAAGCCAACCAGAGTCATTCACAATAAGGTGCCTCTCCAATGAGGAGCCTGCTCTGTCAAATTGCTATGCAAGATAAAATGTCTCATCAGGAAGTTAGGAAGCATGCAGACATGAAAGCTAAACAATAACAACATGCATCTGCATTTCAAAGACCTGCACATGCCTCCACTTTGGAAATCTGTCACACCAAATAGACGACCCTGCTACTTTTACAATATGGAGGTGACTGTAAAAGTGGTTAGCACGTCTTCTGAGCTGCACAAATGTTAAACCACACTACAGCCAGGCTAGGATCTCATTAAGACAGGACAGCTTGGTCAGTCTATTGAAGACAAGGCATTCTGGGCCAGATTTTTAAAGGCACTGAGGTGCCTGAAGATGTAGCTATTCTGAACGACACTGTTTACACCCACTAATCCGGGGCACCACAAGCTGAGTTTGAAAATCATTTCTCTTCACATAGTTCAGTTTTGTGCCAGTGCAGCTGTGACAGAAGGCACCACTGCCCACCCTTCCGTCATGCCAGATTCCCTTCTTTGCAGGGGGTGACTATTCTGGGAATGTTCCCGCAGTGCTGAGCACTTCTCTCTGTCTGGGTCCTCCCACAATGCAAACAACATGCAGGGATCCATGTCATTTTCCCAGTGCCTTCTGAAATAATTCATCTCCTCTAGGTGCTGCTTTTGTAGAGGCTTGTTGCCTAGTGCGCTGGAGACGGTTCCTTGGACATTAGTCCCCAGCACAGACAGCTTTCAGATCTAGCACAGCAGCAACTTGGAGGTATGTAGTAGAGCCCACCGGATCTTATGGTGCATCACAAACAATGGACATACAACAATCAGTTCACTCATCGCTGAAATGCTGCCATCTTGTCTAGACTAGAGCTGAAGGCGTGATGTTCGTATGTGTTAGCGAACACGTTTTAAAAGTCTAATGTATACAAAGCACTCTAGGCCAGAGTTTTAAAGGCATAAAAGACACCTATAGATACACATCCAACTTACTTATTTTAATGGGAGTCAGGCTGCTTGGAGCGGCAAAAACCCTGGAGCCGGCCCTGGCTAGGACCCAACTCAACTCTTGTGAAAAGTGCCACAGGTCAGGATCTTTAATGACCAGAAGAGGGCAGGCCTTGAGGTTTACATCGCGCACAGCACCTCAGCCTACCATACTGGGGAATTTATTAGTGGCTCATAAGAAAAGATTACCTCCCAGTGAAGCAACATCACAATTCACCGCAGCACCCAGGAGACATCCTATCCCAGTTCTGACCCTGCTTCGCTTGTGAGATCTAACAAAACCAGACTCCGGGATGGTATAGCTGCAGATCACAGTAACATGCAATCTGCTTACTGGGAGGACCGTCACAAAAAAACAGAGGCTCAGTGATTTCACTAGCTTCGACCCTGGATGAAGACTGAATTGTGCCAATAAAAACACTAACAGCTGAACAGGCCTGGAACAGATGTACGAGGAGCTTGGGGTGAGGGGGGGAGTGGAATTAAATTAATCCCTTCATTATCAATTTGACCCCTGGAAAAAACTGAAGGAATGGTTATGAAGGTTCACTGTGGACCTCTAATGCCAAGGAGATCAGCTAACACAGCATCTGCCAGCCCAGACTGGTTCTGCTCTAATCTCTACCCTTCCAGCTGGGACTGGAGTCAAGCGGGTCTACTTGAAATCACACATTCATACTGATGAGCTGTGCCATGCACTGTAACCACTCGTAGAGCAGAGTCTACCAGAGGAGCATTGGGCTGCTTGTGACAGAAGGAACCGCCAATATTGACGGCTGGAATTTGTGGTTGGGGTGATTTTTGGGTGCTTGGTTTCCTCTCCTGTTCTGGGGAATTTGCTAGGTTTACTTTTCTTGGTACTGGTATTTGTATAGTTAACACAGTGCCCTGAATAGGCACATGTTACTGTCCGTTTTATAGACCTCTAAATACATAACTGCAAATAAATCTGTGCATATTTCCAGATATTAGCTGAGCCCACGGGAAGGGCTTGGTTACCCTCTGTAGAATGGGAGGGGACATAGGATCAGGATCAGCTTCCTTGCAGCTGGCTGGTTTGGGAGGCTATGTCAGAGGGGAGTGCAAAAGATGGTGCAGATCTTTCTCTTTTCGGAGGAGGGAGAGCGCATCTGATTGATTTGGGATTTTATGAAAGTGATGATAGGAGCCAGACATAATGCAGATGGAAGCCATAAAACTTCCTCCATGCAGTTCTGCCAGTGCATCTCAATTTGGACGTGCAGCCACACCCATTGCTTTTCCAGTGCTGGATCTTACACATACAGCTCAGTCGATGTCCCTCAGTCCTGGTCTGGTGACCCCAGACATGTGCTCAGCTCTGGCAATGTCCCTCAACCTCACACCCCCCTGCTAATCCAGCCCTGGAATTCTCCCGAGCAGAGGCTACCTCTTGACTGTCTCTACAGAGAGAGAACACCAAACTCATTTCATTTTTCAAGAGAGGTTTTTAATCAAGCTCTCTTGAGAGGAAAAAGGGCCTCGCATTACCTCACCGTGTCTCCAATGTCTGCCTAGTTTAGAGAACAGAGAACTGAGAAGAGAAGGAGAAACAACAGGCAGAAGCGTGGCAGCGCAAATGACGGTGAGGATGAACTTTCCAAGACCAAACTTGGGCCAGTCTGAGACTCCGGTGCAGCAAACACTTAAACATGTGCCTACCTTTACTGCAGCAAACAGTCCCGTTGGCTTCAATGGGACTACTCATGTGAGGAACATTACACACATGATTAACTGCAGGATCAGGGCATTAGACTGGTTCCTCTTCACTTTGCAAAGGGAGTGACTGAGACAACCTCTCTGATCTGAGCAAGGAACATCCCATACCTTGAGGGCAGATTCCACATGGCAGAACAAAAGCAATTGCACAGTGCGGAGAGATTTCTACTACCACAACCCAATCCCCTCTGCTGAACCGCCTGCCCAGCACACTGGGCCCCTCCAGTTCAGAGCAGCTGTTGCAAATAGATATTGAAGTAAAACAAACAAACAAAGGACACCCTGTCGTTCAGGGGATTAGTACTTTGAACAAATTTCACTTTGCAGGAAAATAACTGGAGAGCTCAGGGAATAGAGCATAAGCCTCTAGCTCTTCTGCACAGCAGTGAGGAGCGCAGCAAGCAGGTAACCAGGGCCGGCTCCAGGCACCAGCTTACCAAGCAGGTGCTTGGGGCGGCCACTTTGGAGAGGGGCGGCACGTCCAGCTGTTCGGCGGCAATTCGGCGGAGGGTCCCTCACTCCTGCTCGGAGCGAAGGACCTCCCGCCGAATTGCCGCCGCAGATCGCGATCGCGGCTTTTTTGTTTTGTTTTGTTTTTTTTGTTTGGCTGCTTGGGGTGGCCAAAACCCTGGAGCCGGCCCGGCAGGTAACAACCACCCACATTCAGTCTCATGCTACTGAATGGAGATGCTGGTATGAGGGCATCTCAGAAAAGCAGGCACACCTGTGGAAGAGGGGCCAGCGGGATTCACCCAGCAAACTGCTGCATGCTGTTGCCATTCATGGCACAGAAAGGCAGATAAAAGCAGATTTATCTGCCAGAGAATAAAAGCACAGGATTCTCAAAAGGGGCACATTCAGAGGTGACTTGCTAGTCTCCTTCACTTCTCTAATCCCTCTCAGAATTGCCAGTATTATCTGTGTGCCCATGCAGGGGGAGAGTTGCAGGGCACCCAAAAGGAGTAAACGAACGAAGGCTCTTTGAAATGCAGGGTCCGGGCCAAATACTGCGGGGGTGACTCACAGACACAGAGAGGAGATTAAAGGAGATGAGGCTAGAATGCTGAGCCAGGCAACAAGCCTGCTTCTGGTGAAGATCAAGAGGAGAATGTTGGCAATATTTTGGATGTGCTTCAAGGAGATGCGGAGACCAGCTGGGTTAGGCAAGGGAAGGGCAGCATGCCAGGGAGAGATCCAGGGGAAGTGGAGTTGTAACTTGAAGGTGCATCCAAGCAGCAATGGCTAAGCAGTATGGGAGACGACTACTGTTCAGAGACTGACTGTCTTGGAGTGTCTCCCTGCCCTGGGAATCTCTGCTTCCTAGGGTGAAAGGAAGAAGGAGGCCGACTGAAATGTAATGCTGAGTTAGCAGCTGTTCTGTCTGGGTGGAGGATGCCGGCTACCCTTCTATACATTCTTTTGCCCAAATTTCATTTCTGATTAAGCAGCGCTCTTTTGCCCTGGACTGATAGAGCCTGGTGAGGCTGTGTGCTATTTGCATCCTTTCAAAATGATCGATTTGTTTTTATTTAAAAATATCACCATTAAAACCAATTGACCAAGCTAGGCTAGCTTCTGCTGAGTAGCTACATGGTCCAGGTTTCCTCACAAGGCACTTTTCCAATCCAGGAAGCAGGGCCGGCTCCAGGCACCAGCTTGGCCAAGCACGTGCTTGGGGCGGCCGCTCGGGAGAGGGGCGGCACGTCCAGCTATTCGGCGGCAATTCGGCAGACGGTCCCTCACTCCCACTGGGAGCGAAGGACCTTCCACCGAATTGCCGCCGCAGATCGCTATCGCGGCTTTTTTTTTTTTTTGGCTGCTTGGGGCGGCCAAAACCCTGGAGCCGGCCCTGCCAGGAAGAAGGCAATTCCCTTTAAAACAAAGTTTGCACTGAATGCAGGTGAAAGATGCTGGGCTTATGGCCCTGGGGAACAAGGACCTCGCTTGATCAGCAGGATAAGACAGCTCAGGCATCAGCAGGGTAAGATTCTGCCATGCTGCCCCAGGTTATGCTGCGTGACCTCCGGCAAGTCACTCTTTTCTCTGTGCCTTTGTTTCCCTATCTGTAAAGCAAGGTTAACAATGCTTTCCCCACTTTTGTGAAATACTTGGAGATCCACACACAGAATACAAGTGCCAAATATGTTTAATTATTATTATTGTTCAGTCACCTGGCCCAGCTGGGCTTTGACTTCTCTGCTTAGGTTGCCATTAAAAACCATCAGGGATCAGTGCCCACGGTAGTGGGTTCTTGTGATGTGGACACCTGCCCATACTGGGAACTGGACTGAGACCCAGAAACTCATTTTCCCACAGAAAGTTAACAGCCATCAGATGGTAATGCCTTTTGGCATCTACTGACATGGGCAAGATTCAAACCAGTGACCCAAAACAGAAGTTCTCTCTTCCATGCACCACCCCTGGAAGCCATCCACCATCCCTGCTTCGGAAACAAGGAGCTTATAAAGGAAAGCCAAACAGACCCTTAGCTCTAGTGCAGCAGTAACCCTATCAGCATGCGCTGGAGATAAAGGCTTCTTTTTCCCTGGGAGGAATCAAAGCCTCATTGAGAAGTGAATTATGAATGAAACCGTAAGCTTTTAAACTTTTAACCTGTGTGTTTCTAAGAAAGTCTCCATTTAGGAAAAGACAGGTCAGGATAGAACAATGGATCCAGTGGAAGATGGTAAATTTTCCAAGCTTTTAAAATAAACCCCAGTTTAAACTAAATATTTCATTTTCTGATCCTGCCGCTCTCAAGCCAAACAGGAAACTGTGATCCATGTTGACTGAAGACTCAATTAAATAAGACTATTGGACCTAACTTACATTTAGCTTGTGCCCACCTTGCAAATGCATCTGAGTTCTCCCTTCCTCCAGAATGCCTCTGGTATTCCCCACTGAGGAAATCAGTTGTCTCGATGTAGTTTTCTTTTGTTCACTCCCGTGTCATATTTCCAGGTGATTTATGAATGTGCCTGTGATACACAAACTGCCTAATGACTTACTCTCCCTGCTGAGAGGTAGGTCTCAGCTGAAACACTGCATGTAGGCTACCCTGGGAATCATCATAAAAGAAATTTGGAATTTTTCATCACATGCTTCACTCTATGTTCTAGGGCAAGACATGAAGGAGGAACCAGTTCCTGTACAGATTATTTATCCAGAAGGAGAGGTACTGAAAAGAAAGTCCAGTGCTGGCATGGTCAGCAAAGCTTATGGCAAGATGTTGATGTGAAACTTTATTCGACATTGGTGAGGCCTCATCTGGAGTACTGTGTCCAGTTTTGGGCCCCACACTACAAGAAGGATGTGGAAAAATTGGAAAGAGTCCAGCGGAGGGCAACAAAAATGATTAGGAGTCTGGAGCACATGACTTATGAGGAGAGGCTGAGGGAACTGGGATTGTTTAGTCTCCAGAAGAGAAGAAGGAGGGGGGATTTGATAGCTGCTTTCAACTACCTGAAGGGGGGTTCCAAAGAGGATGGAGCTCGGCTGTTCTCAGTGGTGGCAGATGACAGAACAAGGAGCAATGGTCTCAAGTTGCAGTGGGGGAGGTCTAGGTTGGATATTAGGAAACACTTTCACTAGGAGGGTGGTGAAGCACTGGAATGCGTTACCTAGGGAGGTGGTGGAATCTCCTTCCTTGGAGGTTTTTAAGGCCCGGCTTGACAAAGCCCTGGCTGGGATGATTTAGTTGGGAATTGGTCCTGCTTTGAGCAGGGGGTTGGACTAGATGACCTCCTGAGGTCCCTTCCAACCCTGATATTCTATGATTCTATGAACTAGACATTCAATGAGACAGAGGTCAAACCACTTTATACCGAGGAAGTCAGAGGTCCTAGGGGGCAGTACAATGGGAGTGGGTCTCAGGAGAGAATAAACTATGTAGTGAAGGGGAGGAGAGAATGGCTGGCTCAGGGAAATGGTAAGGGAATAAATACAGAACTTTCACCTCTGGGTCACTCCTTCAAATACACCACAGGTTGGTAGTGACTGAAAGTCATTGCCACTGAGAAGGCTCTTCAATGGCCTGTACCAAACGGGGCTCAATCCATTTCCTATTGCAGAGGTGGCCAAACTGCCACCAGCACAACTGGCTCTAATTTGGGATCTCATGGAGGCCAAGGACTGAATGAACCATGGAGACCAAGCTCCTCTCCTGCCCTTTTAACTGGGGCATCTAATTCAGGGATGAGGCAAGTTGTCATCAGGGCAGAGCTGGGAGAAGCTTTCAGAAAACCGAGCAAAGGGCAGAGGAAGTACAGGAGACCAGTATAAGGTTTACAGGCAACTTTTAATGAGAGAGATAAAATGTGATTTTGTTAAGATTACCTCATAAGAAACACTTGTAATGTGGCACAAGGTCCATCTAGAAACAGCAACACAGAGGGATAGATTATAGTTAGAAGCTGTAAACCTCATCCTTTTGAGACTTGCCTGCATCAGTTTTATTACAATATCTTTCGTTGTGTGATGAGGGAAGCCAGGCATTTTAAAGAGCAAGTAAACCAAAGGCAGGTCACGTACTGGGAGTTTACTGCCTCCTGGGATTAAGGTCCATCATCATGGAAGAGAATTTACAACTACATAAAATGTTTCAAACCTCAAAGGTTCTTTGGTACAATCTCTTGTGGCTTACTGCAGTTTCCTGGATTGATTGTGCTGTACCAAAACCCCCGATCTGAAGACCTCCATATTTTGGGGGAACTCTGTCCCATCCCTAGACTAGATATCAGCTCTCAGCAGCAAAGTGGAAACTGCAATGCTAGGATTGAGTTATTTATAATTAGAGCTCTGAAGAACTGTTCGATCTGAACTGAAGAAGTACTTGAAATCAGCCAGACGTTGTGCCTGGCTTGAGTTTGCAAACCAACTGGGGCTCCCTAGAACTTTTCAGTGTCTGCAAACTGTCCATCAAAACCTCTGATGAACCTCAGCGTGAATAGCCACAATATTTCTACACCTGCCGTTCATGCTGGATTTGGAGTATGAATCATATTTGCTGGGAAAACATCTGATGTGGCAAATGACAAGAGGTTTTCCATTGCAGCCACTAGTGCCACTTCTAGACAGACCCATTTGAACTTGAACCCTAACTAGGGGCCTACAATGAGATCTGGGCCTGGGAAACTGGTGTTGATTTCAACTTGAACCTTTTCAAACTTCAGGATGTTGCAGACCTGATCCAGTGGGATTTGGAAAGGGGCCTCCCAGCTGGAATTCAGAACAAGGGATCCAAAGGGGGTTAGGATTCTTGCCTTTCTGGTTTCCAGATTTGCTGATCACCTGCACCTCTTGTTAAACTTCAGGGGCTCAACTCTTCTGAAAACCAGGCCCCCTTTTGGGTGTCTTGAGTTGGGCACCCAAACACTGAAGTCCCCAAAATTAATGGCAACTTTTGAAAACGTTGCCTCAAATCTGGAACAAGGTGGCTGGACTGGCAGTCTGTGCTCAGGTGACTGGAGGAGATGGGACTATTGAAGGATAAGACGGAGGTGCAGCAGAAACCCAGAACAGGAATGATAGAAGATGCCACGGGTCAGGATTGAGGGGAATTGGCCAAGCTGTGCAGTGGGAGAAGTTTGAGACATGAATGGCAGAAGGTGCTGCAGATCAAGACTCAAATACATTAGCAGGGGTTAGTGGGAGGAGAGGGGGGGTGGGACCTTGGGACAAGAATAGCAGGAGGTACTTCTGGACAAGCATGAAATGCACTGAGAGAGGTAGTGGAGCCCAGGCTGGGATGGGAGGAGGTGATGAAGATCAGGAGTGAGGAGAATTGTCAGAACTAAGGGTGGCGATGGAAGTGGGGGTACGTAAAGCTGTCTTAGGCTCTGCATGCATTAGGCTTTGCTCTATTGAGTGCTAATAAAGCACTTTCATTTTCAGAGAAAAATCAATCACTGTAAAATTATAAATAACAGAGATGAAAGTTAAGAGTAAAACTAAACAAAACCCCAGGTGGCCTCTTGCCCAAGGCAGCTGCTACTAATTTTAGTCTCCCTGTGGTTCCCAGCTCTGTTTGGTTCAGCGACTGTCAGTTTTAGATGGTTCGTTGTGATGAGACTGCTTAAAACTAGAGAACACCAGAAAGACCCAATCACAAGGAAACTCAGTTTTCCTTGGGGGTATGAAGGAGCTGGGATCTGTGCTCTGCCCCCATCCTACTTTTCTAACACACCTGCTGTGGTACTTGCACAGGCTAGTTGTCAGAGGTGCTGGAACAGTTTTTATAGTGGGGGTGCTGAGAGCCATTGAACCAAACTGTAAACCCTGTATATGAAGGAAACCACTTCAAGCCAGGGGTGCAGTGGCACCCCCAGTTCCAGCACCTGTTCTGGGTTGTCTGCGAGGCCTCCAGGAGAGCTGCAGTCAGCTGCCAAATTGCCATTTATTGGCCTCTGTGTTCCCTATACTCTGTGGCTGAGATTACTTTGGGCATGCACCCTTCTATGGCTAGGTGCAACCCCCCCTCCCCCACCTGCCTGAGACAGCGCCACCCTCCCCCTCACAATGGTATCTCCAGGACCACCAAGCATCAGGTGCTACAGGTACCTTAAAAATAAGCTCTTCTCCTCTGCTTTCAGTCAACAGAGAACGGCAGGGAGTTGCTCTGTGCTGAGGTTACAAAGTAGCAGCCGTGTTAGTCTGTATCCAAAAGAACAGGAGTACTTGTGGCACCTTAGAGACTAACAAATTTATTTCAGCATAAGCTTTCGTGGGCTACAGCTCACTTCTTCAGATGCATAGAGTGGAACACACAGACAGAAGATATTTATACATACAGAGAACATGAAAAGGTGGAAGTACGCATACCAATTGTAAGAGGCCAATCAATTGAGATGAGCTATCAATAGCAGCAGAAGAAAAAACTTTGAAGTGATAATCGAGATGACCCATAGAAGGTGTGAGGAGAACTTAACATGGGGGGAAAAAATTCAATTAGTGTAATGACCCAACCATTCCCAGTCTCTTTTAGGCCTAAGTTAATTGTGTCTAATTTGCATATTAATTCGAGTTCAGCAGTCTCTCTTTGGAGTCTGTTTTTGAAGTTTTTTTGTTGCAAAACTGACACCTTCAAGTCTGTCACTGAGTGATTAGAGAGGTTGAAGTGTTCTCCCACTGGTTTTTGAATGTTATGATTCCTGATGTCAGATTTGTGTCCATTTATTCTTTTGCGTAGAGACTGTCCAGTTTGGCCAATGTACATGGCAGAGGGGCATTGCTGGCAGATGATGGAATATATCATGTTGGTAGATGTGGAAGTGAACGAGCCCCTGATGGTGTGGCTGACGTGGTTAGGTCCTATGATGGTGTCACTTGAATAGATATGTGGACAGAGCTGGCATCGGGCTTTGTTGCAAGGATAAGTTCCTGGGTTAGTGTTTTTGTTGTATGGTGTGCGGTTGCTGGTGAGTATTTGCTTAAGGTTGGGAGGCTGTCTGTAAGCGAGGACTGGTCTGTCTCCCAAGATCTGTGAGAGTGAGGGATCATCTTTCAGGATAGGTTGTAGATCTTTGATGATATGCTGGAGAGGTTTCAGTTGGGGGCTGAAGGTGGCGGCTAGTGGCATTCTGTTATTTTCTTTGTTGGGCCTGTCCTGTAGTAGGTGGCTTCTGGGTAGTCTTCTGGCTCTGTCAATCTGTTTTTTCACTTCAGCAGGTGGGTATTGTAGTTTTAAGAATGCTTGATAGAGATCTTGTAGGTGTTTATCTCTGTCTGAGGGATTGGAGCAAATGCGGTTGTATCTTAGAGCTTGGCTGTAGACAATGGATCGTGTGGTGTGTCCTGGATGGAAGCTGGAGGCATGTAGGTAAGTATAGCGGTCAGTGGGTTTCCGGTATAGGGTGGTGTTTATGTGACCATCGTTTATTAGCACAGTAGTGTCTAGGAAATGGACCGCTTGTGTGGATTGGTCTAGGCTGAGGTTGATGGTGGGATGGAAATTGTTAAAATCATGATGGAATTCATCGAGGGCTTCTTTTCCATGGGTCCAGATGATGAAGTTATCATCAATGTAGCGCAAGTAGAGTAGGGGCGTTAGGGAACGAGAGCTAAGGAAGCGTTGTTCTAAGTCAGCCATAAAGATGTTGGCATACTGTGGGGCCATGCGGGTACCCACAGCAGTGCCGCTGACTTGAAGGTATATATTGTTCCCAAATGTGAAATAGTTGTGGGTGAGGACAAAGTCACAAAGTTCAGTCACCAGGTTTGCCGTGATGGTATCGGGGATGCTATTCCTGATGGCGTGTAGTCCATCTTTGTGTGGAATGTTGGTGTAGCGGGATTCTACATCCATAGTGGCCAGGATGGTGTTTTCTGGAAAATCACTGATGGATTGTAGTTTCCTCAGGAAGTCAGTGGTGTCTCGAAGATAGCTGGGAGTGCTGGTAGCGTGGGGCCTGAGGAGAGAGTCCA
This sequence comes from Terrapene triunguis, assembly GCF_002925995.2. Lineage (NCBI taxonomy): Eukaryota > Metazoa > Chordata > Testudines > Emydidae > Terrapene > Terrapene triunguis. Next base: position 723,184 of record NW_020665277.1, read on the forward strand.
CATAGCCAGACAATCCTGCTGTTAAGGTGCCAGTGCTTGAGATGATGGGGCGTCCAGGATTTCCAGGTTTATGGATCTTGGGTAGCAAATAGAATACACCTGGTCGGGGTTCTAGGCATGTGTCTGTACAGATCGGTTCCTGTGCTTTCTCCGGGAGTTTCTTGAGCAGATTCATAACATTCAAAAACCAGTGGGAGAACACTTCAGCCTCTCTAATCACTCAGTGACAGACTTGAAGGTGTCAGTTTTGCAACAAAACAACTTCAAAAACAGACTCCAAAGAGAGACTGCTGAACTCGAATTAATATGCAAATTAGACACAATTAACTTAGGCCTAAACAGAGACTGGGAATGGTTGGGTCACTACACTAATTGAATTTTTCCCCCCCCATGTTAAGTTCTCCTCACACCTTCTATGGGTCATCTCGATTATCACTTCAAAGTTTTTTCTTCTGCTGCTACTGATAGCTCATCTCAATTGATTGGCCTCTTACAATTGGTATGCGTACTTCCACCTTTTCATGTTCTCTGTATGTATAAATATCTTCTGTCTGTGTGTTCCACTCTATGCATCTGAAGAAGTGGGCTGTAGCCCACGAAAGCTTATGCTGAAATAAATTTGTTAGTCTCTAAGGTGCCACAAGTACTCCTGTTCTTTCTGTGCTGAGGGATGCTCTCCAGCACCAACGTTTGCTCTACCGAGAGGAAAGGCAGCAGCCTCACAGAAGCATCCTCTACAACAGAATGTATTTAAATACCTAATGAAGGAATAAATCTGGAAGGAGACATTTACTGCATACTTATTCACACAGCCTGTGTGTACACAGGAGCCAGAGTGGGGAGTAGAGAAGGTTTCGTGCTGCACCCGCAATCCTCACAGAGAATCACGTCGTAGTGTCATGAATAGAGTGAGATTCTATTAAATGAGAATCTACCTGTCAAGGAGTAAATGGCGTGCTCCCCGTGACCTGGTGCATTCCACAAGACATGTCTCTGCTGAGACAGGATCCAGCATCTTACAGACAAAGGCCTTCCCATGGCCCCAGAAGAGCAAACAATAAGCTGGGAGACACAGAGACAAGACTGGACCACTTACAGAGCTGGTTTGGATCTACAAGGCCCTGTATGACTTGGACCTTTCCACTCTCTCTGGGATCAGCTACAGCATGTGAACTCAGAGCTACCTGGATATCCCCAAAGGCAATGCGGGAAAGGTGTTTTCAGCACGTTTGCTTCTGCAGAGCCATCTCTAGACTATTACCTGATGGGCACAGCTCAAGGCCTATCTGATCTCACCAGACTTTGAAGAAGGAGGTGGAGCAGGGAATGTGTGATGGACTATCAAGTGGGGGCTGATATTCAGTACTCCCAATGGGCTGTTGGAGAGTTTATACTACATGTAATAAAAGACAGCCCTGGTGCTCAGAGCACTGAACAGCATATTGTTAACAATCCAGATCAATGAATCGGATGGTAAAAGCTGCAGCAGTTTTACCATATTCACTCCGGGAAAACCGCTGCAGAGATCATAACTCATGGGACAGACCACTCCCTAAAACCTCAACAGAGTGGGACAAAAGAGAGCAACTGCAGATTTTATTGCTGGTGAATGCAGTATGATGGTTGGGACTAGAGAAAGAGGACCGGGCTTCAGGAGGGATCTAGTTTGGTGGGATACCTGAATGCAAGCTGGAACAGGACATGCACAGTAAAGATCTCTTTCCTACAACTCTACCTGGCTGCTGCATCGCGTATTGCTAAGGAAACCGTGAATTTGGTCAACAAGCAATTTCCATTGCCCTGCTGAGGAAACAAGCCCTAGCGAATGCTCTGGCTGTGTGCTGTTCATTCTGGCTTTTAAAGTTTACAGACAAAATAAGCGCAGCTGTTAGGTGCCAGGCAAGCTGCCAGTGCAGCCCCAGGCTGTGCAAAATCTGCCCCTTCTCCCACCTTGATATGAGCCCTTTGGGCTCAGACCTCACATAAGTGGGTGCAGCAAAAGTGGAAGCACACTTGGCATTTGACAGCTATTCCAAAAGGGAAAGCACTTGCACCTCACTGCATGACTCCAGCATGAGAACAGGTAGCACATAGCATGGGAAAATCCAAGCTGGAATTGCATACAATAGGCCCTAGCATCTATGGGATTTTTCCATCTGCTGTTGAAGCATCCCATTATTGGGCATTGTGGGAGGCAGGATACCTGACTGGATGGACCAGGCCTCCTCCAAACTCCCTGTCCTGCAACTCAGGGTCTTGCTACAGACGAGTTACTCAACCCAGTATGGCAAGAGACAAGACACTGGATTGGGATGGATCATTTCCTGATCCTATGTTCTTAGGAGCCAGTGAGGGCTGTGGAAAGTAAGGAAACAAAAGAAATATCTGAAGTGATACAAAGAGTGTGAGGGGGCAGGGAGGGGAGGAGAACAGGGAGCCCAACTGCACTGTCACAGCCTGCTCCCCATTAGCCATAATTAGAGGGTGAGCTGCAATATTTCCCAGTCACTCTGGGACACGTGAGCTACTTATTTTCTGAAACAAACATCCAGCATCTGTCTTTGACATGATACAAGCTCTGGGGGCTTGCTATGAGAGAAGGGAAGCTTTCATATCAGGCACAGAGGGACCTGCAAATTCCATCCTGGCTCTTGTGTTCTTCTCTGTCTAGCACTAAACCTTCAAACAGGCTCCAAGGAAATCTGCGTTTGGCCCCTGCCACTGCAGGGTGCAACTCCTGAACGCATGCTGGGGCTGGGTCTCCTACCTGCCCTGACTTTGGGAGCCTCTCTGCTGGATTGCTTGGGGCTGCACATGTTAAAGTCGTTAAGGCTGCCGAGGGGAAATAAGATTAAAGGAGCAAAGCATCCTAGTCAGGAGCTGTCAGCAGGGCGACTCCCCCAGAGCAGGGAGGGAACGTGATGATTTGTGGCTCCTCTCTGACCCACAGCCAGGTCACGCTAACTAGAGAAAACAGAGTTCACTGGCATCTGCAGCCCCCTGTTCCCCTCAGTCCAAGCCCCCATCCCCTGGTCTTTACAAAGGAAGGTGCAATCAGTGTTCATGCCAAGGGAGCCCCCCCTTCATACCCACACCGCAAGGATCAAACCCAACCTGCTCTCTCCCCTCCCTGCTTCCATGGAGGGCCTTTGACCCCACTTCAACCCCCTATAGGGGACACAGGGCTGGAATTGGAACGGAGGAGCAAGCTTGCTGCAGCTGCTTCTGTGATCTCCTGCCACAAAGTCAGGGGCTCCTCACACCATTCCCCTTCCGCCAAGGATAGGAAAACACTTCTCTTAGCTTTTTGCACAGCAGCGCCCCAAAATCTAATGGACAACTTTGAAAATGCAGAGTTAAGCTGCAGCCCCAGCACCACACACCATGAAAGCATGGCCAGGATTAGAACCCAGGTGTGCTCTTCCGGTTCTGAGCCCAGTCCAGGAACCCTCGCTTCCAAGGGGCATGCCCTGTGTATTCTCTAGGGATCACACACTGCTCTGAAACAACAAAACAGGAAAGAATGAGCAGAGCTGAACAGCCCAACAAAAGTGCATTCAACAGGGAAAGCGCTTCCCAAGCTGATCACATTTCTCAGGGTTAAGGCCAAGAGAGGGCCACGTCCCACCTGTCTGAGCAGCAGTCACCTGAGAAGAGAGTGGGAACCTGCAAGGAGGAGGGACAAATGCCACAGGAACTCTAGGATCCACTTGCGCTGAAATCCCATCTGTTTTATTGGGAATGGGGGCAGTGAGATATTTGCCCGAAGGTGCCAGGAGCCCGTCTCAGCCTCCCAGGAGGGTTAGGAATCATTTGGCAGGGCAGTGAGGGTGGAGTGAGTGCTGGGTGGTGTTGATTTAAAGCAAGAACTTAGTTGTTCACTTGTATTTTGCATTTCAGGAAACTAAATGTACCAGCAAGTATTAAAAAAAAAAAAATCAATGCTGCCTGATGGAGCATTCCGACATGCACCCACTCACTTCCCAGCATGCACGCAGCCTGGCTTTCCAACTCAGCCAACGCCAGGCATCCAACAGCATTGCTGCACTTCGCTCTCATCACCCGGCTTCGTTTCAAAATGAAGTCATCCTCAGCTCGACCTCTTTCCCACCCCTCCTTCCCCCTGCAACAGGAAAGGTCGGCTCTGAAATCCAGAGGTCACCAGGAAGAAATGTGCTAGGGTCAGAGGTGAGAGAAGCGGAGAGGTGAGGAATTTCACCACCTCCCTTCAAAGCATTTGCTTTGCACCAGCTGCGGCGTGGCCCGACCCAGGACATGCCACCATATTTTCTATAACCACCAGCAGCAAGGCACCCCTGCATTGTTAGAGTCAGCACACTTTCTCATTGCGCCACAGGGCACATTAGACTTACAGCCACTGGGACTAACTCCTGGCAACGAAGACTGCTGGGCAAGCAAAGAATTGCCTCTCACTAGACACCACAAAACAATCCCCAAAACATCCTCCCTCCTAGTCTGACCAGCTGCAAGGCAGCCTCCTAGCCTTCCAACACCACTCCCCACCCCCCTGCACATTGAGGGTTTTTTGCACACGTGGTTAGATATTAGGAAAAACTTTCCAGCTATCAGGGAAGTTAGGGTTACCATACGTCTGGATTTTCCCGGACATATCCGGCTTTTTGGTCCTCAAATCCCCATCCGGGGGGAATTGCCAAAAAGCCGGACATGTCCGGGAAAATAGGGAGGGGTCTTGGGGCTTGGGTCCGGGCTGGAGCCGCTGGGGCCGGAGCCAGAGCCGCTGGGGCCGGCGCCGCTCGACCACGGCCGGGGGTGCTCGGCCGGGGCTGGGGGTGCTCAGCCGGAACTAGGGCCGGCGCCCCAAGGCCCGAGCCGGGCTGGAGACGCCAGGGCCGGAGCCTCTTGGCCGGGGGGGTGGGGTTGGGGGGTGGACTGGGCCGCGCCTCCTCGCGCCCCCCCCCGCCACCGCCCCAGCCCCAGCTTACCTGCTGCCTCCCTGTTTCAGGCTTCCCGCGAACATTTGATTCGCGGGAAGCAGGGGAGGGGAAGGAGCAGGGGGGCGGAGCGTTCAGGGGAGGGGGCGGAGTTGGGGCGGGGACTTTGGGGGAAGGGACGGAGTTGGGGCAGGGCCAGGGTGGGGCTGGGGGCGGAGTTGGGGCGGGGCCGGGGCCCCGTGGAGTGTCCTCCTTTTTTTTTTTTATTAAAATATGGTAACCCTAAGGGAAGTTAAGCTCGGGACTAGGCATCCAAGGGAGGTTGTGGAATCCCCGTCACTGGAGATTTTTAAGAACAGGTTGGACAAACACCTGTAGCTATACCAATATAAATCCCTCGTGTAGACCAGGCTGAAACACCACATGCAAAGAGCCTGCTGGAAAGCTGCCAGCATGTTTTGGGTGGCCAGTATATCAGCATGGCGGGCTTCCCGGAAATCCTCAGGCGACTTGGGTGAATTCAGATTGTCAGAGTCGCTGTTCAGCCCGCAATCCCTGTGAGACCCTCAGCTGCAAAGCAGCAGCAACGCAGCAGGAAAGGGGCCAGAGTGCTAAACTCTTCCTGGCCCTACTGGAGATACCACATTCATTCCTGGCCATGGGGGCCTGGCTTCTTTAAGTGACCGGGACTGGAAGCCCAAAGCCAAGAGAGACTGGGCTCTAAGAAGCAGATGGGGAGGAGGTTTAAGGGGAACTGAGATAACCCCCGGAAACCCTCCGAGGCACAGATATGGCAGCTTCAACCTGGAGTCAGCAGGGCCCAGCCGGCTCAGTCCATCACAGAAGTATGGTTGTGATGAACTACTGCAGCCAGATATACTAATGCACTACCAACAGGGTAAACCATTTAATTCAGTGCTTCACACTGACCAGAGGGGCTCCGCACTCACTACCTGCACCCACCACCACCAGAGTTATGCACAGCTCTGACCCAGTGCACTAGGCCAGGGAAATGAGCAAAAACCAAAACACGCTATTTATCTGTCATTGCCTCATAAAACAATGGCCCTGCTGACCTATCTGCTGCTAACCTTCTTCCCAAGCTCAGCTCAGCGGCCAATAAAAGGGAGCAGCAGTTGCTTAAAACCTGTCAAGAGAAAAGCAACAGCTGGGTCAGAGCTCTCGAACCTGACAAGTAAAATGGCCCCAGGTAAGAAAGTCAGGGGGGAACAGGAGCAATTAGTGAGCATTAGGCACCACATCTCCAGCCTCATCCTTTAAGCTACTGACCTCATAGGAACTGTGATATTTTCCTTTCCTTACACAATCCTTCTATATGAGGGTTGCCTTAAGGCTGAGAGGAGGATCCCTAATGAAAAAGCCCTACAGACATCGCTAAAGCATGATTACCTTTCAATAGGGGGTTGTGTATTATTTTTCAGCTACCCTCTAGGAGAATTATAATCTGCTGCTATTCAGTTCCATATGGTAGTTCAGAAAAACTATCGAAAGGGGATTATTCTCCACTCAATTTCATAGAAGTTTAGCCTAACGCCTACAGAGTCCTGTTGACTTCTGTGAATAACACCTCAGCCTCTGCTTTAGCTCCTCTCACTAAGGCTGTGAGGGGCTTCAGGGCTCTTTACCCATCAACTCCTCTCCTTGGGAGTTAGGGGTTTCTCTTTGCTGCAGGTCTGTGTGAAATTACCCAACCAACAGGACTCTTAAGGCACACATCCACACACACACAGAAAAATCAACCCAAGATTGATTAAAAACTAAGGGAACGTGGAACTAAAAGAAAAGGGTTTGCTTAGCATATATACACACTTTACACTTCCCTTAAGCTAAACCCAGTAAGGCGCTCTCAGAAACAAAGATCTCACACGTCTACAAAACAAGTCCCTGTCTTGACATTGCCTTATCAGAGTCAGCCTCAGAGAGAGGTGAGTGACACCTTCCATCCATCAACCAGGATAATTAACCCCACCACTGGGTCAGCCGCCCACATGTCTGGACAAGCCTCTTCTTAAACCAAGGCAGCTACTTCTGCCCTCCAAGCCGTGCTCTCCAGTTACCCATGCACTCAACGGAGTTTGGCCTCCATATTCCATTTACAAGAGGCAAACAGGGCCGGGAACCATTATGAATAAATATACGCTCTCATAATGTCACCTGTCATCCCATTGGTCCCAACACTTCCCACTGACAGGAAATTTGATGCCTATGTGCATTAGATGACCTTAAGACTTTAGATAATGGGGACTGCAATAGGTTGAATAGATACAGCAAATGTGAGAGTGCAGGTTGGGGCATTCACAAAGAAAAGTGCCCTACAAGGCTACATACCCTAGAGACTGCGCACAGAGTAGGTCATCTAGGAGCAAGGGAAGGGGCTGTTTGCCTCAGGGCAGCCTATGATGAATGCATTGGCAAATGCACGGCGCGGTTACGGAAGGAAAGAGACCTAAGGACTGGGTCCTGTGGGCAGTAGAGCACCTCTGGCAAGAGGCAGAGTCCCCAGCTCTCAGTTGCTTTCATTGGGTGGGCACTCAGACCCTTATGGGATCGGGATGCTAGAGACGGAGATAGTGGGCTTGGGTTGGTGGTCTGGCATCTGCCGGTATGCAACAGAGCTAGGGCACAGCCCCCTCTCAAGAGCAGCAGGGGTCAGGTGCATTGTAGAGGTGATGAGCCTGCTCCCCAAAGAGTGGGGGGCCAGGGAAGCAGATGCGCTTCAGCAGCATTCAGCCACCTCTCTTGGCCACTGCACTTGCATGTTCTCTCCCAGCTTGCAGGAGGAAACAGGTGCTGTGATTGCAGGGTATCTCCGCCCCTCCCCCCCCCCCGCCCCAGTCCCAATGAAGGGCCAGCTACCTACAAACATCTAGGAAACAAAACACCTTTCAAGTTCAACTCTCAGCACTAGTGCTGGAGACTGGGGGGAGGATAAGGGTCTCGCTGCTAGTGTCGCATGGTGCGGGGGGTATCTCTCTCCAGGATCCATCTCTCTTGCTGTGGTTATGCTGCTGCCGTTCAGAGAGAGAGAGAGCATGCACCCAGTGGCGGATTAATGATTTTGCTGCCCCTAGGCCCTGAAATAATTGCCGCCCGCCCGTGGCCCCGCCCTGACTCCACACTTTCCCCACCCCCATTCCAACCCCTTCCTCAAAGTCCCAGCCCAACTCCGCCCCCTCCCTGCCCCTATTAGATCCCTTCCCCAAATTCCCGCCCCCCCTCTTCCCCCAGCGCGCCGCGTTCCCCCTCCTCCCCCCTCCCTCCCTGCCCCGCGAAACAGCTGTTTCGCGGCGCAAGCACTGGGAGGGAGGGGAGAGAAACAGGATGCGGCGGTGCGCTCGTGGAGGAGGCTGCGGCGGAGGTGAGCTGGAGCAGGGGGAGCGGGGAGGGGAGCTTCTCCATGGGTGCTCAAATTTGCCGCCCCTGCAAATTTGTCGACCTAGGCGATAATACGCCGCTGCACGCACCTTGTGCACCTTCTGGCTGCACATTCCAGCTTCCAAAGTAAAAAAACAAAACAACCCTCCGCCCCCTAAAGAAGCTGGCAGGAGCGTAGTAATCCAAGTGCCCTAACGGAATCAGAATCAACTTTGCAGTGAGGCATCAGGGTAAATAAATAAAAAGAAGAAAACCTGTCCTAGATGTGGCAGGCGTAGCGCAGTGTGTAAGCGGTGATGTTTGCTCACTTACTGGCTCCCAGAAAGCATCAGTACGTTAAACAAAGCCAACACACAGCTTCTCCTTGGATGAAAAGACAGTTTTATAACCGCACGTTGCTGAAGTTTGGAGCTAAAGTTCAGCTCTTCTGGCAATACAGGCCTCCTCTGGTCTGGTTTTTAGTACTTTATCCTCCCCACCAGTGGAACAGTGCCAGCTTGCTCCCTACAGTGTATATTCCAGTATTTTATCCATGACCTAAATAAGGAAGCTTGGGAGACTAGTTAATAGTCAAATAGGCTTGCTTAGGTGATATTTCCTGTTATTCAGCCTAAAATTTAGAGCCTAATTATTATTTTATTTGTTATAGTAGCACCTAGGGGCACTGAGTCAGACCAGAGCACCACTGTGCCAGGCGCTGCACATATGCATTATGAGAAACAGTCCCTGCCCTGAAGAACAGGCAGAAAGTGTGGGGAAAAACAGGCACAGAGAGGTGATGTGTCTTGCTGTAGGTTGCCATCCGAACTAGAACTCAGTCACCTGAGTCCCACTCTAGTATCCTATCCACTGGGCAGGGCCGGCTCCAGGCACCAGCCTGGCAAGCAGGTGCTTGGGGCGGTCGCTCCGGAGAGGAGCGGCACGTCCAGCTATTCGGTGGCAATTCGGCGGATGGTCCCTCACTCCCGCTCGGAGCGAAGGACCTCCCGCCGAATTGCCGCCGCAGATCGCGATCGCGGCTTTTTTTTTTTTTTTGGCTGCTTGGGGCGGCCAAAACCCTGGAGCCGGCCCTGCCACTGGGCCACACTTCCTCAAATCCTGAGAGGAACTGAAATCCTGCTAATCCCACTAAAGTCAATAAGAACTGCAGGTGCTCAGCACCCTTCAGGTTCTGGTCCTTAATGATAGTTCTGGTATATCTCCTTGTGCCACCTCCCCTCTTCCTCTCCCTCCACAGGGGTTACACATTTCAAAACACTCACACAGCAGATGCTTGCCGTATCTCACTTAGTCATCACTTGGCTAAGCTATGCAGACTTCATTTTCAGCAGCTCATTCCAGTCCCTTAAACGTTTGTATTGCTTGTCTGAGCCCCCTCCAATTCGGGAGTCCTGAACTAACACTGAGTGCCTACATGCAGACTTTACCAGGGCCACAGAGGAAGGGACTGTCATCTCCCTGGATGCTTTCGGTATGCAGTCCAAAATGGTATAAGCATCTTTTTATCTGCATTAGTGCCTAAATCCGCAACCAGCCCTATTGTCTTTTTCATTAACACGGCTTTCCAAGTTCGTACCTCCTGCTGCCTAAAAATCTGTGGTCAAAGTAAACCGTTTAAAGACGCTTTGAAAAGATTTCTCTCTGCCCAGGATTTTAATGGGATCTTCCTTTTGCTGAGAGAGGTGGAGTGGCTCCCATTCACATTAAAGAGACACACACCAAACATCTAAGCTAACATGCACCCTATTGTGGCAAGAGCATGGTGACCTGTGAATACGCAGAACTTCAGCTGCCTCCTTCTGAACTAAGTTAATACAAGAAACATTTTCACGACAGTTTTCAGATGTGCCGTCAGTTTGAGCGTGCCCAGTCTGTGTATGACAAGCCAATTATTTCCAGGACAGAGGGCACAATCCTGAGAGGTCCTGGAGATCCTGAGGACTGAAGCATTGTAACTGAAAGTGGGGAAGTTGCTGCGAGAGCAGAAAATCATGTTTTCATTCAACTATCCCTAACAATAAAGAACCAGGGAAGAGAGAAACACAAATAAACAAAACACAAAATAGCCCATTTGTGCTAGAGAGGCAGAAATACTTCTAAAAAGAGGGATTTTATCAACATTTTCCAGAAGGCGTCAGCTGTTCTTTAATGGTCCTAGAGGAATAACACAAAAATCTCACTGAACCTTAGTTTCTCAGTGCCTCTGATCACAGGTTTCTCAGCAATCACAGTCTAGATGTGGGACACAATTAAAAAAAAGTGCCTGTTTCCTCTAGCAAATATCGAGCCACTATTCCCATCCCTTTTACTGGGTATTTTGGCTGCACTATATTTTGGGGTTTTTTTCCCCTACAAAGATATTCTGAAGATACCCTCTGCCCCATTCCCCTGAACAACAGGGATCTGATTGTCTTTTCATTTATACCAAGTTTACACAAGTGAAACTCCATCAACTTCAATAGAGTTACTCTCGATTTACATTTTGTTTTGCCTAAATTCATACTCATGTTCTCTCTCTCACACACAGAGCTCCTAAACAGCTGAAGCCTTATGTGAGAAGAGAACAACTGCTGCTTTTGCACAGTCACCCTGCCACCACTCTCAGCACAATTCATTGCTTTGTAAGGTATGCTGAGATGCCTTCAACAAAGAAGGCACTCTAGGAAAAGCACATTCTAGGCCACCCAATCCCCCAGAGCCACAGCCCCTGGCTGTAGCTCCTCCCATGGAGGTACAGAAGGTATAGAATGAAGACTGAAAACTACAGCATGCAAAAATGCCACAGGACTCGCCATTGAGCTCCCTCTTGAGTTCTCACTAGAGCCACTTACCTCCAAGGAACCGACAAGCTACACCTTGAGTCATATCCAAAGAAGGCTTCTATAGGGCAGGCCATCAGCACGGTCAGCAAGACAGCGCTGAGACACCTGAGTGCAGGGTGATACTAGAGGAGCTAAACCAAACAGATAAGGAACCACTTTAAAAAAAAAATCAGTTTCCTCTGAAGTCAGAAGGCCCATTAGCAAGGAAGACTCGTGGTATAAAGAGCTATGTTACCGTGAAGTCAAGAGGGTGATCGTAACCTTCTCTCCAGAGCTGCTCTCCGTAACCAGGGTTTATTGCGATGATTCCCTTTAGGCAATTTGCTTCCATGTTAAACTTTCCCTTTTAAGTTTAAAACGTATTAACGTGCAGAGGAGAGCTGAAAGCCACCACTTGTCCTTGCTTCTGCTGCAGGAATCCCATTTCCATCTGGATCTTTAACCTGTCTACACTGTGATCACAACAATGCTAACGACACCAGTGTCCAAGTGCAGAGTACTAGCAGAGTTTCTTGGAGGGCTAGGATCAGGGATTTTCTTCTATGGACCACGCCTGCCAGCAGTGCAACTGACTAACTCCATAGGGACCTTTCTGCACTGCAGGGTGTTAGTGTGATACAGGAGCAACCCTCCCAGGTGGAACAGGTAGATGGGGATTAAGTATGTTTGAATGTGTCCTCAAACTGTGCTTCAGCCTTGGGCAGATCAGGGCTGTAGTATGAACCAGGGACAAGGTTAAAAGTGGTTAGAGAGTCCTGTCTGATCTCTGAGAGAGAACTGTAACCAGGTCTCCAGCTTTGGGAGGCTCTGCAGCGTATATGGGGCCCATCGCCTTTTCCTTTTTTCCCCTCACAAGTGAAATTTAATATCATGTTTGTGGTGGGAGGATGGGGGAGGGAAAGATATATGAGCCTCCCTTTCCTCCCTAAAATAATCTGCAGCCGAGATGAAAAATATTTAGGGTGCCTTTTTTTTTTTTTTTGAAAAAGCACCCAAGTCCCATTTTCACAGGTTACTTCGGCACTTAGGAGTCCAAGTCTGATTAAAAGTCAACTGGACTTAGTCTCCTAAATCACACGGGTGACTTTGAAAAGGTCACTCTTCATCTCTAATCAGGGTGGCATAAAGCCAAAGGGCCACTGTTGCATCTCTTTGCAATCTAGCCTAGTGAGAAGCTGTGTGCCCCCAAATACAAATTGAGAGGTTGGCCACAGTGCTCCCAGTCTCACCAGAGTGCATCCTCCTGGGAGGAGAGGGCAGAGTGCTAAGTCAGTGCATAAATCCTCTGCAAGACGAAATAGTGACTTACTTGGTGCACTTCTTTCTTTTCTTTAAAAGCTTGGCAAGTGTTTCTCTAGCCAAGGTAAGTGAAAGGCAGCGGGCTTTTTCCATGACATGGTAACACAATAAAAAGCGAGCCAAGTCATCAGTTTTACACTCAACTTGTTGTTGAGCTTTTCATACCACCTTTGAACTCCCCTTCCAGTACTGGTGTATTCGTTTGCTTATATGTAAATAGAGAATCAGATCATTGTCTCCCAACTACCAACACCACATACTTAGCTTATATTTATTACACTGATACTTCGGTCTTGCACACTATTGCAGCACATTTCATCATCAATTAACCCGATGGTAGAGATGGGTAAACTGATGCAGCCAGAGATTCTGCCAATTAAAGTCATGCAGCAAAGATCGAAGGGTTTATGACTCCCAATCCCCGCTCTTACCACAGGAGGAATAGAACCCAGGAGTCCTGACTCCCATCCCCAAACCACTTGCCTGAACTCCTCCACTCAATAAGCTGTAATAAGAGGGAGAGAAGGGGGAAAAGAAATGTGTGTCCTGGATGAAAGGCCCTATTTGCTTACTCCAAGACACCTATGAGGGGAAAATATTAGAAGTATGTAGTCAAATCTCATGGCATCTAAGATGAAGTGCAATGTGAAAGCACTGTGGGCTGAGGGAGAGGGATTTCTGCTTTGGCTTTTAATTAAACACAAACTGGGACAAGTCTGCAAATCTCCAGCAGAAAGCAAGGGCGCTGCAAGAAACTCTGATGTCTGCTTAGATAAGCAGAGTTTAAAAAAACTCACACATTGTGATGCTAAGGCTGGGGAAACTGTGGCATAATAAATTTCTAAGGGAGCCATTATTACACCCAGGTGCCTGAACTTGGTCAGCAAACTGCGAGACATCAGCATTCTTTCTGAGGAAGCCTCTAAGAAGCCAGGGTAGAGGGCCTCTCCATCTCAGTGCTCTGCAAGCAGGCATCCGATAGACAGGGAACAGCTGGGAATATTCACAGGCCCTTTCCCCCCTTATCTAAAGCCTCCTCAGGCAAAAATTAACGAAATGTTTAATCCTAAACGCATCATGCAGCTTTTTTATTTGCTTTGGAGGGCGGAAAGGGAAGGACAGAAGCTGGGGGAGGGGGAGTCATTGCAGTGATTCAACATATGGAATTAAAAGAATTAAGGCCAGATCCCCAGATGGTGTAAATCAGGGTACCTCCATTTAAGCCAATAGAACTGAGGATCTGGGCCCTGGACTTTTTGCATCCTGACAAGTGTCCCATTGCTTGTGATATTTTGGAAGGGGATTTGCAAGAGGAACCAAGGGGAGTTGACGATCGAATTCCCCATTGTATCTTTGAAAACCTCTCTCAGATTCTTTGGGGGCAGGAATCATCTTTCAGTTCAGTGATTGGACAGCACCTAGCACAATGGGGCTCTGGTCCATAGGTGCTACTGCAGCATAAATTAAGTAACAACAACAGGGAAATACAAGGAGTGGTAATGAAGGGGGAAATGGAACGGTTAAAGCACAGAGCAACCCTGGTAGCCCTCCTGTCTCATACCTTGGCAGGGATGGGGCTAGGGGGAAAATGCCCCTCTAGGTCACCTAGTAGGGTCTGTTGACATAGGCTACAGTATGGAGAAGTTACAGCTGTTCTCAGCATTAAAGGTTTGCGTGAGTTCCAGATACAGCCCTGGGGGAAATCCCAATACATTTCCCAGACTAAAACTCAGCAAAAGTTTGAACCACCACCCAGATTTTTAGGTGGGTACTCACCACAAAACCACTAAGTTTTACCTCCGAGAAAGGTGACCTATGTGGATGCACCACACCCAGGAACAGAAGGGGATTAACATGACAGATCCACTAACAACATTCATCCCCAAACAACAACATCCATCAATGTAATTCCTCTCTTAACCCACCCTAAAGCTAAGCTAAACTTCTGGCTACAAAGAATGCTGGGGCTTGAGCTGGGAGCAGGAGAGGGAGGCAAAGATTCACGACAGAAAAACTGCTAATTCCCTTATTGTTGGGACAGTAACAAGATCTTGGGGGTGGGGGAAGCTTTATCTGCTTTCATGGCAATTATTTCCCTGTCACTCATTGCAAATCCAGACCCCCTCGGACAGCCAAGCAAGTCCTAATCCAGCAGGGGATCTCAACAAATGCGATTTTATCCGGGTCCCTCCATCTCTGGCTCCCCTCGGCACCCTTATCAGCCATCCCAATCAAAGCCAGCTCTCTTTTCAACCCATCTCTCTGGATTAGAAGAGGTGCCTTTTATCAACTGTGATTTAAAAACCAAACAAACAGAACACCAAACCAAAATTGCCTGCCCCTCGCTAAAGCTTGGGCAGGTTATATTCTCAGACATCCTGATAACAGGAAACCCATTCTTGTTCTGTTATGGAAATAGACACGTACCTCCACCATCGTTAAAATACAGTCCGAGCTTGCTGGGCTGAATCCGACAGAACATGGTGAAAAATCTGTTGCCTCTGTTATGCAGGAGTTGAGCCTAGATGATCATAATAGGCTCTTCTGACCTTAAAAATCTATGGGTCAGATCCTCAGCTGGTGTGAATCAGTGTTACCCTATTGATTTTAATGGAGCTGTGCTGATTTACATCAGCGGAGGATCTGCCCCTATGAATAGGATGGGAGAGTGATGAGATTTTAAGGAACCTGTGTGGAGTGACCAGGAATCTGAAAAGAAACCCCTCCGCCCTCTCCCCACACCCAAAGCACAGGAGGACCACACGCCAGCTGTTGAGCTGATGCTATCTGGCTTCAGTTGCATGCCGGCATTCAAGTCACTAGCCTCTGTCATAGAGGTATGGCTAAAAACAAAGGCAAGTGTTAGCAGTCAGCATGGGCTGGACTATCAGCAATGGGGTCTGTCCTGTACTGGACTAGAAGACACAAACTCCTTTATAAAATGGTTTTGCATTTATACGGTTCTCTTTCAACACCCCGAACGACTAAAGTTTTAGGACAGAGCCTAAGTCAACTTCCCCTCGGACACTCAGAGTACCTCTTAGCCAAGACACTTATAATAGTGGCCTAGGGCTCTCTTGGGACCCCCAAAATGGGGATTAGGATGCCAAATATCCACCAGTTAACAAGGTGCTGAAAGATTTCAGCTTTCTAGTGGACAGGGCAGCCCCAGCACACTCTGGCATCTGCTGCAGGGGAGGAGAACTGGCTTTTTGTTTGGTTTTTGGTCTTTTCATTTGCTGAAAAACTCCATCTGTCCCCTCCTTGACACAACAGGAGCAGAGAATTTGAGGAGTGTAAATCTCCTCCCGCCCCCCCCCCCCCACTCCCTTTATTACTTAGGACTCAGAGCATAATTAGGACAGCAGTATTGACAGTGATGGGGAATTGTTCTCCCT
The DNA here is from genome assembly GCF_002925995.2 of Terrapene triunguis. Taxonomy (NCBI): domain Eukaryota; kingdom Metazoa; phylum Chordata; order Testudines; family Emydidae; genus Terrapene; species Terrapene triunguis. The sequence goes on from NW_020665277.1 coordinate 739,012, forward strand.
GGGGGCTCTACATTCCAGCCAGCAGACCATCAGACAAAGGAAATGCCTGCTGACTGGGAGTGCCAGATGGATATAGGGTGTCCCCTCACCTGAATGCCTGCAGTCTCCCTGCCATGTGCTGTAACCCTGTTGCAAGCTACAGGATCAAGCAAGGAGAAGTCCTGGGATGGGAGACCACAACAAAGCACCTAAGGTGCTGCCAGGAGTAGTACTGGGGATTCAGAAGCAGATGCTCTTTCCTCTGAGACAATACAGAGCCCAAGTGACGGATGTAACACAGAGGACTCATCTCCTTGCCTCCTGGCAAAATTCGAGCTCAAGTCATCACATCCTGCCTCCCTGCAGTTTCAGAATGCCATTGCAATACGATTTAACTCATATAGACTAGGGAGCCTGCTCAGTCTAGTGTTTAGAGAGAAGGCCAGGGAGACCAGAGTCTAGGGCTCTATTCCGGCTCTGCCACATACTAACATAGCATGTGATCTCAGAAGTCCCTTCACCTCCGTATGGTCATCTTGTAACACGGTTCCCATGTTCCCATAGCAGGGATGATGCAGTGTGACTGTGTTAACGAGCGCTCTTTGAGAGCCTTGTCTGAGAGGCACCAGTGAAGCACTGACACTGCAAGCAAGTGAAAAGTAACATGCTCAGCTTTAATAAGCCGCTGGCAGCAGAACGACTAGCAAAATCAAACGTTGAATTAGTCATCAAATGTTAACCCAGTGCTGCTAGCTAGCATATTGCAAACACTTAATAGTCAATCAGGAAGGAAAGCGTCCCCAATCAGAGGATCAAACTTTTATTTGAAAGAAGAACTTGTTTTATGGAAACGTATCTTCCTCTCTTTGCTTTCAACAGCTTTGGGGGGTGAGTCTCACTGTTTTCAATTGTAGTGGCTTGGATCTCAGGATTGGCTCCTTTTCCGAGCGGCAGATGCAAATCAATTCCTAAGTTAGTGGTGATGGCCAAATGAGGACCTGCTTAACAGGCTCAACTGCTTTTAATGAGCTGATTCAGGGAGGGAGGGGGGGGAAGAGGCGGAGGCAAGATGAACAATTACTACCTACAGTCATTCAAGTGCTTTGTGCTGCCTGACTTATGTGCGTTATAGAATGCTTAGGCTGATGGGTGTGAGGCCTGCAGGCAGGTTTATGAGATTAAAGCCCAGCACACAATAAATAATTCATCAACGTACTGCAAAAAAACAAACCAAAAATAAAAACCCCCTCACAGTGTACAATAGCTACTATCTCGAGCAGTATGATGTGTACATACATTTTAAATGCACACCACTTTCATCTACATGTATCTATTTGATGCAAAGGCACGTAGGCAAACAAGAGGATGAAAATGCGGGTGGTGGTGGGGGAAATCAGCTAAGAAGCCGGCAGCATGAGAATAGGGCAAAATAGTCAATCCACTTAGTAATTGTTCCAGGCTGCTGTTTCTATCTGCGCTTTTCTGTTTGAATGTGTGTGTATCCAAAGAATCTGAAATCTTCACTCAGCCAATTATTCATTCATATATGTATTATACACAGGCCACCTTTTATGGAGTGGAACGGGCTCATTTCAGTTGCCCTTTGCTTAGTGACATACTTACCAGTGGAAAGCAATGGAAAACTTAGTATAAATAAAATGCTAACAATGTTCACAGGCTCTAGGACCCTGTGTGGTGGGAGGATTCCAGAGCTTGGGCTGCAGCCCAAGCCCAAACATCTACACTGCAATTAAACAGCCCCTTAGCCCAAGCCCAAGCCCTCCCCCCACAAGCCTGAGTCAGCTGGCATGGGCCAGCAGTGGGCGTCTAATTGCAGTGTAGACATACATCGTCTAAGTGATTTACTCAAGGTCACATAATCAATGGCAGAGCTGAGAATAGAACTCAGGAATCCTGACCCATGCACCCTGTCTCACCGCCCTGCCACATTTCCTTGCTCTAACCGCTAGACACTTCACCTTCCCTACTTTAATGAGTAATGGCTGAGGTTTCTTTGTTCAATCCCTAGCGAATGGGGAGAAGTCAGACAATGGTCTTGAAACCGTGGACCAACGTAGAAGAAAAACCATGTAGAAAAATATGTTTTCCACCCCAGAAAGTTTTTCAGTGTTCAGAGCTAATAAATAATTTAAAGAGGAGGGTGGATAAAGGGGAGGGGGGAAGGGAACCAATGCATCGCTGGATGTCTACGTTTAGCCTTAGAGAGAGACAAGATGGATGAGCTAATACCTTTTAATAGATACATGTATCTGTTGGTAAAAGAGGAGCTCCAGAGAGCTCCTCTTCAGGTCTGGGTTTAGCCTTCACATCTTGAATCTCTCTTTCCCCAGATCTCCCCCTTGCTCCCGTTCCCTTCTCATCCTAGTTCCACAGAGAAAATCCTGTGATCCCATCACAGATCATCAGGAACTTCCACAGCGCAAAACTATTCCTAGTGCAGTGCTGTACTTTACAGTGTCTGGGAGATTTCATACCACATGCAGTGCTCCCTGAAGACACAAGAAACACAGACATCTGCCGTTCCACGTGGCTCTCTCCAGAAATGAAAGGACAGTAATATTTAAAAACAAAAACTGGATGGTGGGGAACTATTCGTCATAAAATGTATAATGGACTAATGCTAATATGCAGACTGGCTCCATCTAATCATTTTGGGCAGATGTTAAAGTGATGAATTTGCCTTCTCAAATCATGTAGTGTTTTCTGCCGTGGCTTACACATTTCTCTGCATGCCGCTGCTGCTGCCCTGGCTAAGGGCAAAAAATAATAGTAACAGCAAATGGATAGTAAACTTGATCTAAGGACGGAGTAGAAATTAACAGAAGCATCAGTCAGCTGAATGGGCTTGTGTGTCTGCCCAGACAGTGCTGCTTTTGCCTTATGCTTCCGTGGGATTTTGCTCCCTGACTTTTTATATCCCTGACACATGCCAAGATGTGTGTGTGTGTGTGTGCATAAAAGGTCTTTCAAGATGGTAGCCCCTCAAAGGCAGATGTACATATAAAAGTTTTGTAACGAAAATCCATGGTCTTGTAGGACTTAACAGTTGTCACTATGCTGCAGTCCACAAACACAGATCTTCATAAAACTCAGATCCTTCTCCTCCAATCTCAGCAATCTTGCAAGACCCCTCCAAACTGGAGTGGAAGGAAAATCCCCATTACTGTTAGTAGTATTGGGTCTGTGATAAAGGGTTGCGCAGTTCTGATTCTGTCCAATAGAGGGCAATGGTGCACATACTCATGTATGCATATAAATTCACAACTCTGATGATGGACACTAAGAACCACAGATTTAACAGAGACACCGTTTTTATGGCTCATTACAACAATTTGCAACACACCCTACTGCCTGCCAACCCTTAACTGCCCATTTTATCTTAAGTGGTCTTGTGACGAGTTGTATCACAGAAACCCCCTTGGGAGCTGCCACCTAATGTACCAAGACTACTTCTATTCCTGTTTTCCCTGCCAGCTAAGGACTCCAGCACCCTGTCTTGCTGAGCCAGACACTCCCGTTTGCTCCAACACAGACCCTGGGTCTGAATTACTTGCCCCAAAGCTGCAAGTTTACCTGAAAACATCTCACAGAAGTGTGCTTGTCTTTAGCACTCAGATGCCCAACTCCCAGTGGGGTCTAAACCCAAATAAATCCATTTTACCCTGTATAAAGCTTATACAGGGTAAACTCATAGATTGTTCGCCCTCTATAACACTGATAGAGAGATATGCACAGTTGTTTGCTCCCCCAGGTATTAATACATACTCTGAGTTAATTACTAAGTAGAAAGTGATTTTATTAAATACAGACAGTAGGATTTAAGTAGTTCCAAGTAGTAACAGACAGAACAAAGTAAGTCACCAAGCAAAATAAAATAAAATGCACAAATCTATGTCTAATCAAACTGAATACAGATAATCTCACCCTCAGAGATGCTTCAGTAAGTTTTTTTCTCAGACTGGACACCTTCCAGGCCTGGGCACAATTCTTTCCCCTGGTACAGCTCTTGTTCCAGCTCAGGTGATAGCTGGGGGATTCCTCATGATGGCTCCTCCCCCCTTGTTCTGTCCCACCCCTTTATATATCTTTTGCATAAGGCGGGAACCCTTTGTCCCTCTGGGTTTCCACCCCCCCCCCCCCCCACTGGAAAAGCACCAGGTTAAAGATGGATTCCAGTTCAGGAGAAATGATCACATGTCACTGCAAGACTTCATTACACACTTGCCAGCACACACATATACAGGAAGACTCAGAGGTAAAACACAGCCATCTGCAGACAATGGTCCTGATTAATGGGAGTCATCAAGATTCCAAACCACCATTAATGGCCCACACTTTGCATAATTACAATAGGTCCTCAGAGTTATATTTTATATTTCTAGTTTTAGATACAAGAGTGGTACATTTATACAAATAGGATGATCACACTCAGTAGATTATAAGCTTTGTAATGACCTTACAAGAGACCTTTTGCATGAAGTATATTCCGTTACATTATATTCACTTATTATCATGTTTTTATAAAACCATATAGACTGCACAACGTCACAGGTCTCCTATAGCATGTGTGAAACCCTTATACTTAATCTGTCCCACCTTGTATTTATTGTGGTTACTTTCTCCAGACGTGAAGTAGAGCTCTGAAGCTCAAAAGCTTGTCCCTTCACCCACAGAAGTTGATCCAATTAAAAAAAAAAAAAATCACCTCACCTACCTTGTCTGTCCTATGTATAGATACAAACATACACGCGCACACACACACACAACTAGTTTAGTATAATCGCTTTTCATTTTTTTGAGGTGGAAGGATGGTCTTATATCTCTGAAGATCTAGATTTTTTTTAAAAATCTGAACACTATTCAAGTTTATAGGGGAAGGGGAGAAAATAAAAAAAATACCACCTCTTTTTTCCTTTTACCTCTTTAACAGTAGCAATAGGTGACCTTAATGCATGATTGACATGCTGCGACCTGGGTGCCATTTCCTCACCAAAGCCTCTTTTGCCCACCTTATGGTACACTGGGTAAATGTCTCAACTACCAATCACCCATGATTCGATGACCATCACTGTACAGCACTGCCCAGATTTCAAGAGGCCTCAGCTCCTATTGAAGCACCTAATTGAAGTGGTCAGATTTTCAAGTGTTCAGCAGCCCTCAGGAGCTCCCATTGTCCTCAATGGTGTGTGAGCAGGGGAATTCTCCACTGTTTTCAATAGGAGCGGCTGGATGCGGAGCTCTTTTGAAAGCCTGGACACGTAGGGTTTCCTTTCCATAGGGAATGCTCCACTTTTTCTTTCTAATCTCTCCCACGATTCCCTGACCCAAACTGCCCCATGCCAATAGCCCGGTGCTCCTGAGCAAACACATCAGCATGTGGCATTTTGCATTCAAATTCTGTGATCTCTCGGTTTTGCCTTTGTGTTTTCCACAGGAGGTTTTTTTTTTTTGGTCTCAGGGAGGCATGTATAGGGGGGAAATGACATGGTCTTCTCACAGTATTTTTGCCACCCAGGGATTTAAAAATGCTACAAACAGAACAGATCTCATGTTATTTTGACCTCAATATGGCATTTAAAAAAGCCTCTTGGAAAAAAAGTACTAAAAAAAGCACAAATTCTTGACACACAAACAGAATTACAAGAACTCGTGTACATTCCTACTGGGGTACCAATGTTGTAAGAAAATTCATCAGGAAGAGCTAAGAGAAAGCGAGATGCACACACTCACAAGGCAGGGAGCCAGGAACTCCAGGGGTCTAGGCTGTTTGGTGTGCCTGACTCCCTCGGTGGCCTCTGGAGGATCACTTAACCTCTCCCCCTGAGTTTCCTCATCTCTAAGATGGGAATAACAACACTTCTCTTTCTCAGAGAAGGGGTGAGAGGACTGATTAGCTTCTTGGTACTTCAGATGAAGGCATAAACATGCAGCTGGCTCTGAAAGGACAGGAGAATCAGTCCTGATTGGTAGCCACAAGTGTCTCTCTTGTACCCTAAAGTAGAAGGATCAATGCTCCTTGAAACTGGTTTACCCTAGCTGTGCCAGTTTGAACTTTGCTGAACTACCTGCCTCAAATGGAGGAAATAAAGATGAGTTAAAAGGAGGAGATATTTCAGCTTCAAACATCTCAGAGGCACTAATATCAGTGTGCGCGTGCTGGTGATGGTGTTGGGGCGGGTGTGAAGGAAAGGCAGGGTGAGCTGAGTTTTAAAATGATGAAGAACACCTTGGCAATGTCCTTTTTAATTACATTAGTGCTAATCAAGTTCCATTGCCATGGTTCACCTGCCCATTTGGAGGCAATGCATTGCCAACTACACAGCAGAAGCAGTAGCTTTGGCTGGAGCTTTGCTCTCCAGTGGACTAGTGAGAAAGGAGAACGGTACATAGGAGTCAGAGGTCACATGTTCTGGAGTAACATGGTGCCCATTTTAAGGAGCACTAACAAGGAGGTTAGGCAAAATGGGGTTTAGTGACTGGCCTTGCGCCATTGTAGGGTGACCAGACAGCAAGTGTGAAAAATCGGGACAGGGGATGGGGGGTAATAGGAGCCTACATAAGAAAAAGACCCCAAAATCGGGAATGTCCCTATAAAATCGCAAAAAGAACAGGAGTACTTGTGGCACCTTGGAGACTAACTAATTTCTTTGAGCATAAGCTTGCGTGGGCTACAGCGCACTTCATCGGATGCAACATAAAATCGGGACATCTGGTCACCCTATGCCATTGTGAGTGCTGAGTGAAGTGCATGGGAAGTGAGCCAAAAGCAGGGATGGTGCAAAGTTACATAGGAATTGCCATAGTGGGTCAAACCAAGGCTCTATCTAGTCCAGTATATTGGATCCAACAGGCCAGTACCTGATGCTTCAGAGGAAGGTGAAATAGGCAGCTATGGGATAACCTGTCCCCGATGAAAGTTTCCTTCTAACTCCCATTAGTTAGAAGTTGGCTTGTGCTTTATAGCAGGAGGGATTATATCCATTCCCAAACTCTTGGTTACATTCTAATCCTTCCTCCTATAACTCTGAATATTCCTGTTTCGCAGCTAAATGTCCAATCCCTTTTTAAATCCTGCCAAGCTCTTGCTCTCAATGATAGTGAGTTAGGATAAGTTAATGTGATGTTTAAAAAAGGTCTTCCCCCTCTTGGGTATTTGCCAGGTAGGGTGACCAGACGTCCCGATTTTATCGGGACTGTCCCGATATTTCCTTGTTTGTCCCGCGTCCCGACCAATGTTAGGTCGGGACACTGGACAAACAAGCAAATACTCCGGAGCCCGGAAGTGCTCGCGCCCCCCCCCCCGCCCCGACTCTGCCCCTTCCTTTCCCCATTGGCTCCCTCCCCAAATCCCCGCCTTTTCCCCAGGCTCGCCATTCCTCCTCCCTCCAGCGCTTTTGGAGGGAGGCCTGGGAGACACAGGGGAGCGCGGGGCCAGGGTGAGTGAGAGTCCGGCCTGGCCCCGAGCGCTGGCAGGACTCAGTCGGGTGGTAGGGAGAGGAGGGGGGTGGCCCGCGGGGCCAGGAGGCGGATGTTCTCCCCCCGTGGGCAGCGGGACTCGGGAGCAGCCGCTGCCGCAGCTCCCACTACCGCGGGGGGAGGAAGTGGCCAATGGCCAAGCTCGACGGCTGCGGTTCTGGCCCCCGGGCCCGAACCCCCCGAGCCTGGGCCTGCTGCGGGGATCTAGCAGCGCGCACGCTGCGCCCAGGCCCTGGCCAGTCGCGTCTGGGCTGCTGCCCAGCTGGTGCTATCCCGCGGCGGCCCCGGAGTGGGGGCAGCAGGCCCCAGCCCCTCCGTCCCGCTCGGGTCCTGCAGGGGAACGAACGGGGCTGGGCTGCCGATGCCTCCGCCCTGGGAGGAGGAGAGCTGGGGGTGGTAGTAAGGACATTCTTGATTCCTTGATGCAAAACACAAACAAAGCCAAATGGACTTGGCAGCTTCCTACCCTGGGGCGCTCTCACAGCCCTTACCCCCACTCCCTGCTGCCTGGGTCCCTGGCATAGTCATTCCTCCAGAGCCTTGGTGACAGCAGTGTGGGAAATCCATTTAACCCTTCCCTGCTTCCCAGAAACTCATTTAAATGCTCATCGGGCCATTTGAGAAGATGCGTCTTCAGGGAGCCAGAGAAAGAAAGAACTCAATATATTTTTTCCTCTGGAAAGCTTTCTGACTTGCCTGCCTGCTCTCATTATAACCACTAGGCCCATCACGAAAAATTTGGGCCCCTGGTACATGTGTGCTGGGGCCTCCCTCCTTCCCACTTCAAGACAGTTAAAGGCTTTGGGTCCCCTCTGAACTCGTTCAATTGGCCCCTTTTCTCCCCTCTCATCAGCTCTGATACCCACTTCATTGGAGATGGAGCAGCCTGGGCAGGGCCGGCTCTAGGTTTTTTGCCGCCCCAAGCAAAAAATTTTTGGCTGCCCCCCACCCCAGCCCTGGGCTCCCCCCCACACCCCCCTGCTGCCCCAGCTCTGGGTTCCACCCCCCACCAGTGTCCTCCCCCCCACCCGCACCCCCCTGCTGCCCCAGCCCTGGGCTCTCACCCCCCCAGGGCCGGTGCAAGGAAGTTTCGTGCCCTAGGCGAAACTTCCACCTTGCGCCCCCCCCCCCAGCCCTGCGGCAGCTCCCCGCCCCCCCCC